>NC_066569.1:4064516-4074516 GCF_024679095.1 Eriocheir sinensis | reverse complement strand
CACAGAGGCAGAGTAAGACCTGGGAGTGTATGTTACCAGGCTACCAGTGAAGGGATATCCAGCACACCAATACCACATGGGAAACACTCCACTATCCACCACAAAGGCAGAGAAGGACCTGGGAGTGTATGTTACCAGGCTACCAGTGAAGGGATATCCAGCACATCAATACCACATGGAAAACACTCCACTATCCACCACAGAGGCAGAGAAAGACCTGGGAGTGTATGTTACCAGGCTACCAGTGAAGGGATATCCAGCACACCAATACCACATGGGAAACACTCCACTATCCACCACAGAGGCAGAGAAGGACCTGAGAGTGTATGTTACCAGGCTACCAGTGAAGGGATATCCAGCACACCAATACCACATGGGAAACACTCCACTATCCACCACAGAGGCAGAGAAAGACCTGGGAGTGTATGTTACCAGGCTACCAGTGAAGGGATATCCAGCACACAATACCACATGGGAAACACTCCACTATCCACCACAGAGGCAGAGAAGACCTGGGAGTGTATGTTACCAGGCTACCAGTGAAGGGATATCCAGCACACCAATACCACATGGGAAACACTCCACTATCCACCACAGAGGCAGAGAAAGACCTGGGAGTGTATGTTACCAGGCTACCAGTGAAGGGATATCCAGCACACCAATACCACATGGGAAACACTCCACTATCCACCACAGAGGCAGAGTAAGACCTGGGAGTGTATGTTACCAGGCTACCAGTGAAGGGATATCCAGCACACCAATACCACATGGGAAACACTCCACTATCCACCACAGAGGCAGAGAAGACCTGGGAGTGTATGTTACCAGGCTACCAGTGAAGGGATATCCAGCACACCAATACCACATGGGAAACACTCCACTATCCACCACAGAGGGAGAGAAGGACCTGGGAGTGTATGTTACCAGGCTACCAGTGAAGGGATATCCAGCACACCAATACCACATGGGAAACACTCCACTATCCACCACAGAGGGAGAGAAGGACCTGGGAGTGTATGTTACCAGGCTACCAGTGAAGGGATATCCAGCACACCAATACCACATGGGAAACACTCCACTATCCACCACAGAGGCAGAGAAGGACCTGGGAGTGTATGTTACCAGGCTACCAGTGAAGGGATATCCAGCACACCAATACCACATGGGAAACACTCCACTATCCACCACAGAGGCAGAGAAGGACCTGGGAGTGTATGTTACCAGGCTACCAGTGAAGGCAAAATCCATGCCAATCGCAGGAGATGGGTTAATTCTTTACATGCTTTAGATTAAATTATTGTCATGATTAGAATATTTTGTCACATTTTTCTTTTGGTTTAGTTTAATATTGCAATCATCTCTATTTTTCCTTTAGTTTACCCTCTGTGGTGTAGTGGTTAGCGTGCCTGCTTATGAGTCGGCGGGCCTGGGTTCAAATCCCGGTCGGGTCGATAAATGGGTACCTGGGGAAACCTGGGGAAGGTAAACTGTGGTACCCTGAATGTCACACTGGCCCTGCGTCCCACCATAGGCTCAAGGGACAATGTGACAGAGATGGGCACTGAGGCCATGCGCAGCTATAGCGTATGCCTCGGACTTTACCTTACCTTTTAACTTTTCAGTACGGGGAACGGACCAATTTGTGTCAAGGGAAAGAGAAATTGCTTTGTGTAATTGTAGCAGCCACTTTTTGTTCCACTCCTGTAACTTGGTGATGTCTTCATGTAGGGTGGGGCTTCATGGTGCAGTGGTTAGCACACTCAGCTCACAACCGAGAGAGCCCTGGTTCAATTCCCGGGTGGAGTGGAAAAATTTGGGTGGCTTTTCCGATACCCTACGCCCCTGTCCACCCAGGTATTAATTGGGGGTTGTGTCCCGTCTCCTGGTATCTGTTCCCTTCTGCTATAATTCCTTCTCCTTCTGTCTCTCTCCGGCATATGACCACAGATGTTGCGCCGACTAAACAAAACTTTCCAACTTTCTTCATGTAGGAAAATCCACAGTCAAGGGGTTAATAATTTCAAGCGAACTGAACAAGATGAGGAGTGCAATAAGCTGTAGCGTGTGCCCCCAATTCTACCTCGCCTTTTCATTTTGCAGTACGGGGAACGGACCAAAATGTGTTATAGGGATGCCGAGTGATGCTGTGTGGTGCTTACTGGTGTTATAGGGATGCTGACTAATGCTGTGTGATTTAAGTGATTAGGAGCAATGAGTAGCGGGCTTTTTTTTTCACATTTGTTTCCTTTCCTTTTATGCCCTTGAACTGACTCTGCTGTAGAAAAAAAGCGGGGGGGAGGGGAAGAGAAACTGCTCGTGGAAAAATCAAGTATATGTTATCTTTATTAATTTTACATATATATATTATCTATTTATTTAATCTATATCTATTTTTATATGTCATTAATTATTGTTATTAAAATATAGCACAAGGAAATAATGATACACAACAGATGACGAATCTATCAACAAAAAAAAGAAAAAAAAGGATTCTTGTAGGCATGGGTTACAATTTTTATTTTTTTAGGGGAAATAGGAAATAGTAATAGTAGAATGTTAACCCGGTAGCAGCGACAGTCCAAATTTGTGCCTTTACCGTGTAGCAGCGACGGTCCAAATTTGTGGCTTTACCATGTAGCAGCGACGGTCCAAATTTGTGGCTTTACCATGTAGCAGCGACGGTCCAAATTTGTGGCTTTACCATGTAGCAGCGACGGGCCAAATTTGTGGCTTTACCGTGTAGCAGCGACGGGCCAAATTTGTGGCTTTACCGTGTAGCAGCGACGGGGCAAATTTGTGGCTTTACCGTGTAGCAGCGACAGGGCAAATTTGTGGCTTTGCCGTGTAGCAGCGACGGGGCAAATTTGTGGCTTTACCGTGTAGCAGCGACGGGCCAAATTTGTGACACGATTTAAACCCCCCAAAAATAGATGATACATAAACTGATCACAAATGCTTCGATATATATTATGAAATGGTTTGTGTGAGGGGTGATTTTTTCTCATTTTTCTCGCTTAGAGGGACCATTAAGAAACATGATCCCCGCTGCTACCGGGTTAATGGGCAAAGTAGCAATGAAAAAATAGGGTTAAGTGAGTGCCGTAATAGATGCTGAAATAGGTGATATATATAAAATAGGTAGGCTGAATAATACAGTATGTCGGGTCAGTATACATTAACATACAACTAATAATGATGGTAATAATGATGATAGAGTAATTAGTTTAGAAATATAGTGAATGAAATAAAAAAAACTAATTATATCTGCAATTATCAGCAATATTTAGTCACTTCAAAAGAAAATAATATACTTTTTTGGGGCTTATAAGAGAGAGAGAGAGAGAGAGAGAGAGAGAGAGAGAGAGAGAGAGAGAGAGAGAGAGAGAGAGAGAGAAACGACTTTAGATTACGAAAGGAAGGAAGGAAGAAGGAAAAAGAATAAGCAGAAATACACAAAAAAAGAGAGAGAGAGAGAGAGAGAGAGAGAGAGAGAGAGAGAGAGAGAGAGAGAACGACTTTGGATTACGAAAGGAAGGAAGGAAGAAGGAAAAAAAATAAGCAGAAATACAAAAAAACTAGAAAAATAAAAATAAATAAATAAAAGAAATACATGAAGAAAGGAACAAAAGGAAAGAAAGAAAAAACAAGCAAGAAGAGAGAGAGAGAGAGAGAGAGAGAGAGAGAGAGAGAGAGAGAGAGAGAGAGAGAGAGAGAGAGAGAGAGAGAGAGAGAGAGAGAGAGAGAGAGAGAGAGAGAGAGAGAGAGAAAAAGGAACAAAAAGCAAGCAGGAAGAGAGAGAAAGACAGACACAGACAGATATAAACACAGTACAGATGAGGGGAATAACAACCAGGGACACAGATAAAGCCAGACAGGTGTGCGGGCAGCATCCTAATGACCTGACCTCATACCTGGGCACGTGAGGCGGCTTGCTGTGCTCAATATTCTTATACGTCTCGGGCTCCCATTACGCCCATATCCCAAGGCCACAAGAAGATTAACTGGGTTTTGATGGGTGGTTTTTCCCTTTCATGGTGTGTAAGACATGTAAAAACCATCACCAGCATCATAAAAATCCATGAAAATCCCAGCAACTTCTTTAACAGCTATTTCCCAAGGCGACAGGAGAGATTAACCAGATTTTCATGGGCGTTTTTTTCCTTTCATGGTGTGTAAGACATGTAAAAACTACCACCAGCATCATAAAAGTCCATGAAAATCCCAATCTGGTTCCCATTAGACTATTTTCCAAGTCCACAAGAAGATTAACCGGGTTTTGATGGGTGGTTTTTTGCCTTTCGTGGTCCAGAGAAGTATTTAAAATGATCACCAGCATCATAAGACAGTCCATGAAAATCCCAGCAACTTCTTGATTAAACGTTTCTGGTTCCCATTAGACTATTTTCCAAGTCCACAAGAAGATTAACCGGTTTTTCATGGGTGTTTTTTCCTTTCATGGTGTGTAAGACATGTAAAAACTACCACCAGCATCATAAAACAGTCCATGAAAATCCCAGCAACTTCTTTAAGAGCTATTTCCCAAGAACACAGAAGATTAACCTGTTTTTCATGGGTGGTTTTTCCCTTTCGTGGTGCAGAAGTGTTTAAAACTCTCACCAGCATCATAAAACAGTCCATGAAAATCCCAGCAACTTCTTTAACAGCTATTACCCAAGGCGACAGGAGAGATTAACCTGTTTTTCATGGGTGTTTTTTTCCTTTCATGGTGCAGAGAAAGTGTTTAAAACTCTCACCAGCATCATAAAACAGTCCATGAAAATCCCAGCAACTTCTTTAACAGCTATTACCCAAGAACACAGAAGATTAACCGGTTTTTCATGGGTGTTTTTTCCCTTTCGTGGTGCAGAAGAAGTGTTTAAAATTATCACCAGCATCATCAGAGTCCATGAAAATCCCAGCAACTTCTTTAACAGCTATTTTCCAAGGCCACAAGAAGATTAACCGGTTTTTCATGGGTGTTTTTTTCCTTTCATGGTGTATAAATCATGTAAAAACTCTCACCAGCATCATAAAATGGTACATGAAAATCCCAGCAACTTCTTTAACAGCTATTTCCCAAGAACACAGAAGATTAACCTGTTTTTCATGGGTGTTTTTTTCCTTTCATGGTGTATAAATCATGTAAAAACTCTCACCAGCATAATAAAATAGTCCATGAATATCCCAGCAACTTTTACTATGAGAGGGTTTCGAACCGCGCGAGCTGAGGCGCCGAGACGCGTAACAATACGAGTTTATGACGTCACGAATAGGTGAAGGACGAGGACGAGGAGGTATGTGACCCGAATGTGAGTCTACCTGTGCTTACCTTGAGTTTTTTATTACGTCAGTGATTATATAAAGGTGAGGGAGATGGTTGCTATGTGTGTTTCTCTTCTCTATCTTTCTCTTATTTCTTTCTCCGTTTTGTTCAGTTCTTTCTAATGTACTTTCCTTCCTTCTTCTTTCCTTCCATAATCTAAATACACTTTCTCCCTCGCTCTATCTTCTTTCTTTCGTTTTTTCTTCCTTTTCTTTCTTCCTTCCTCCTTCCCTCCTTCCATAATTTAAGTTCTCTCACTTCCTCCTTTTCTTCTTTTTTTCTTTCCTTCCTTTTCTCTTCCTTCTCTTCCTTTGGTGCACTTTCACATATGTCAGTGATAAAAGTAATAATAATAATAATTATGCCTAGATCTTATGTCACGAACTTTTCCCACATTCAAATTTCGCGCCACTGAGTTTGCTTACGTTTGAGCCTAGCCGTTACCCACCAAGCTCTCTGATTGGCCCACCGTTTCAAAATACAACCAATCACAGTCCAGCTTTTTGAACCTTGCAGTGCGCGGTCACTCACTGCGCGCGCCATCTTACCCGGGGGCGACAGGACATCATAAGAGGTGAGGTATATTTTCCACTTTTTACCCGTTTATAAGTGAAATGGCAAATGGGGGATATATTTGTGTGGTAATAGATAAATAAGTGTTCCAGGGATAAGATGTGGTAGGTGAGGGTACGTGACAGCGGTGTTTTGTGCTGTTATTGGGTTAGACAAGTGTTTGTGCCGGGCGGTGTGGTTGACACAGCTGAGGGTCAGGCCGAGCGCTGGGGCGGGGCAGGCACATTGTTATTATTGTTTCCTGGTTTGGCACGGCGAGGAGCAGGTTATAAGCCTTCAAATGTTACGGAAGGGCCGCAGGTTATGTGAGCCAGGCAAGGGGGAGTGTTATTAGCTCGGCAAGGCAAGGCAAGGCTGGGGTTGAGTCCGGTCATGGCCTCCGTATGTGCCGTCTTCATGTCTCGTGTCCTGCCCATCCAACCAAGGCAAGTATATCTCTGTACTTGCCTTGCATCCAACTGGTCCCGCCCCCCGACAAGCCACAGGGGAGGGAAGCCACAGGGGAGGGAGGGTGTGGCCACGGATCAAAATAAAGTGAAAACAGCCGGGAAATGTGTGTGGGAATCCACGATGCCGCGGGTGACACGAGTCATCGGGTAGGGGGTCGAAGGGGGCAGAGCCCCCACTTTACAAGGTTCATGTATATTTACTTGTCGTTTATTGAGTCAAAGGGCGGCCGAAGGGGGCGAAGACCCCTGTAGATAAGAAGTTTGAACTTGTTGGATTTTAGGTGCGGTGGGCCGCCCACCTTGTCGTCCTGTCAATATTCGGTAAATACGGAGATTCACAACGCGCCTCCAATATTGCCCCCACGAGAACAATAACCTTTCCAAGGTTTCACATACCGCTGTACTTCTCTAGCCCTTTACCGGCGCATCATACATGTGGGGGACCCTGGTTAGGAAGGTGGGTCGAGGGGGTGTTAGAGGTTAGGTTATGTAAAGTTCGGTTGTAGTAGTTTAAATATGCTCCCCACTCAAAACATCCGATTTCCCACGGGTCCCCCAAGATCGTTAGGGGGAGGGGATTAGGCCTTTTCTTTACTTTTAACTACTTGCGCCTTTATATTATGGTTGAGGGACATGTATTTCGTCCCTTAACTATACTATGGAGGCGTAATATCGTATTTTGGAGGCGCGGTGTGACCCTCCACAATTACCCAATATTCTTCCAGTCTCGGCCGTTGTCAGCCTGCTGCCTCCCCTCACAGCTTGGAGTGCTCGGCCTCATCGTCCTGGTATCCTATGTTGGTCTCCCCGTTGGAAAAGACATGATTCCCCTGGAACTGGGTCTGGCGATTTCTTGCTCCCCCTTCTCCCCTTCCTCTCCTTCCCCCTTCCCCTTCCCCGTGGTGGTAGTATGGGTTGCGGCGGGGGTTTGGGAGGGTCCAGTGCACGGCCATGCCACTGTGGTAGGGGTGGTAGAGGTGGGGCAAGTAGTTCTTGGGGAGTGGGTAGGCTCCTAATCCTCCCCAACTAGATGCTGGCCACGGCGCTGTCATGTTGGGGGGGAGATCTGTGTGTGGGGAGGAAAGGGTGGGGAGGTTAGGAAGGGGATGGACAAAGGAAAGAGAGGAAAGAAATGTAGTGAGGAGATATGTAAATGGAGGGAGAAAAAGGGTGTGTGTGGGGGAGGGAGGGAGGGAATTATCAGGTTAATTTAGGTGTTTTGAGAAGGGGAGTATGTGTGTGGGGAAGGGTAGGGGAAGGTTAAGAAAGAAGGCGAGGGGGAGGGAAGAGAAGGGAAAGGAAGGGAAGGGAAGGGAAGGGAAGGGAAGGGAAGGGGAAGGTTAAGGAAGAGAATGGAGGTGGGGGGAGGAGGAAAGAGGGGAAGAGAGATATATTAATACATTATCAGAATTCACATAAGAAAGAAAAAAAAGAAAATTGAGAATAAAATAAATATGAAGAAGGGGAATAAGGAAGTTGTGTGTGTGTGTGTGTGTGTGGGTGTGGGTGTGTGTTTAGAGGATTGTTAAGGAATATATGGAGGGGGATGAGAAGGAAAGAGAAGGAGGAGAGATATATCAATACATAATCATAATTTGTATACAAGGATAAAAAAAAAAAGACATAAAGACACCCTCTCTGACAAACATAGATATAAATAGCTAAATAAAACTATAAATAATTAAATAACAAAACAAAATATATCAGTACATAATCTTAATTGTATATAAGGATGAAAAACAAGACAGACAAACAAATAGACAAATAGGTAAATAAAACTATAAATAATTGAATGATAAAAACAAAATACAAATAGAAACAAGAAGAAATAAGGATGAAAAGAAAAGACAGACAAACAAATAGACAAACAGGTTAATACAATTATAAATAAATGAATGATAAAATAAAATACAAAGAGAAACAAGAAGAAATAAGGATGAAAAGAAAAGACAGGCAAACAAATAGACAAACAGGTAAATAAAACTATAAATAAATGAATGATAAAATAAAATACAAAGAGAAACAAGAAGAAATAAGGATGAAAAAAAACTAACAAACAAATAGACAAACAGGTAAATAAAACTATAAATAAATGAATGATAAAATAAAATACAAAGAGAAACAAGAAGAAATAAGGATGAAAAAAAAACTAACAAACAAATAGACAAACAGGTAAATAAAACTATAAATAAATGAATAATAAAGGAAAATACAAAGATAAACAAGGAGAAATAAGGCTAAAGAGAGAAATGCAACATGATTTGAAGCACCGTAGAGATAGATGTAAAATTAAACAGCTAAATGTGAATGAAAAAAAGACAAATGAAAAAAGGTATAATAAAATAAAAATAGAAATAAGTAAAATAAAGTATACCAGGGAAGAGAGGGATGGGAAGGAAGGGAAAGGAAAGGAAAGGAAGGAAGGAAAGGGAAGGAAATAAAAGGGGAGAGAGAGAGAGAGAGATTACAAAATAGATAGATACATAAATTGACCAGTAGATATAAAAAAAAGTAGAAATAATATGCAGTAAATAAGATCAATAAATAAAAAAGGAATAAAAATGCAGGAAAATAAAAATAAAGAAATAAAAACAATGAATAATTAAAATACAAGTAAAAAAAATAAGAAAATAACCATAAGAAATAACTAAGTATACCTAGAAAAAACAATTAGTCAAAACAATGAAATAATGAAATAAACAATAAAAAACATTAGATAAGAAAATAACCATAAGCAAAACAATGAAATAATAAAACACAAGTAAAACAATAAAAAAATACATTAAATAAGAAAATAACCATAAAAAATAACTAGTACACCTAGAAAAAACAATTAGTCAAGCAAAACAATGAAGAAGAAAAAAACAATAAAAAATACTAAACAAGAAAATAACCACATGTAGAAATAAATAAGTATTCCTAGAAAAAAACAATTAGGCAAAACAATGAAATAATTAAAAAGCAATAAAAAAACACTAAACAAGAAAATAACCATATATAGAAATCATTAAGAATACCTATAAAAAAACAAGTAAAACAACGAAATAATAAATAAAACAATAAGAAAATAACCATATATAGAAATCATTAAGAATACCTATAAAAAAACAAGTAAAACAACGAAATAATAAATAAAACAATAAGAAAATAACCATATATAGAAATCATTAAGAATACCTATAAAAAACAATCAAGTGAAACAACGAAATAATAAATAAAACAATAAGAAAATAACCATATATAGAAATCATTAAGAATACCTAAAAAAAACAATCAAGTGAAACAACGAAATAATAAATAAAACAATAAGAAAATAACCTTAAGAAATAACTAAGTATACCTAGATAAACCAGTTAGTCAAGGAGGCAACCACATTCCTGTAAGCGTTTGTGTTCTCCGACGCCGAATAATCAAAACAAGTAAAAAAAAGACATTAAACAAGAAAAATAACCATAAGAAATAACTAAGTATACCTAGATAAACCAGTTAGTCAAGGAGGCAACCACACTCCACACTCACAATTGTTCCTGTAAGCGTTTGTGTTCTCCTCCGAGGCCGCCAGTGACGCCGTGTACTGAGTCTCCTCCCAGGCCTCGGCAGGGTAGGCAGGCTCTCCGTGCTTCAGGATGTCGAGACCTGGCGGGGGAAGGGTATA
>NC_066569.1:4054516-4062016 GCF_024679095.1 Eriocheir sinensis | reverse complement strand
TATTGCGGCCGCTCCGATCATGTTCCATTTGAGGGTGGTCACTGAGCCGTCCACCAGCCCCCCTTCTGCTAGTAGCCCCACAGCCGTCAGCCCCCACAGCCCCCCGCCGAAATGCACTGCCACAGCATCCAGGGGGTCATCAACTAAGGGGGTGGTTGAGAGGGGGGAAGGGGTATTGAGTTACTGGCTGTGTTGGTGTTGTGTTGGTGATGTTGGTGGTGGTGGTTGTGGTGTGTATTTTGGGTTCTTGGTGGTGTTAAGGGTTCATGTGACGGAGGTGAGCGCTGAGGTCACGTGTTGTTGTTGTTGTTTGGGGGTTGTGGTCTTAATAAGGGGTTGAAGTGTCGGAGATGAGCACTGAGGGCATGTGTTGCTATAATGTGTGTGTGTGTGTGTGTCCAATTTGACCTTCATCTATAGTAAGGGATATTCGCTTATTATCATTATCATCATCATTATGGGATTTTTACTAATAATAAGAATATATATATCTCATTATAGCTCTCAGTTATTAGAAGAAAAGGTTATCTGCTTTATCATTATCACACACACACACACACACACACACACACACACACACGCACGGACCCTCTCACACACACACACACACACACACACACACACACACACAATCACCTCCCTCCCTCCCCCCACACACACACAATCACCCCCTCCCCCACCTCTCTCCCCCCCCACACACAGACACACAAACCATCTCATTATATACGCACAGCATCGTCACAAACACAGCACACACACAGGTAGGGTACAGACTGTGACTCCCTAACAAACAGTCCTGATGACGAGTCCACACCATGACCGGACTAATGAAGGGGCCACCACTCACTTCGAAGGAGGGGCAGCACTGTGTGGATGGTCAGAAAGATTAGTCCTGCCACCACACCTGTGACGGCCGCTCCCCAGGTGGGCATGATGTTACACCCCGCGCAGATGGACACCTGGGGGGAAGGGAGGAAGGGCAGGTGATTAGGTAAGGTTAGGTGAGGTTAGGTTAGGTGAGGTATGGTTTGGAAATGTAAATGAGAAGAGATAGAAGGGAGGAAAAGAAAGATGAAGGGAAGGGAGGGGAAGAGAAGGGGAGAAAGAGAGAGGAAAAGGGAGTAAATGAGAAGACACGGAAGGGAGGAAAGGGAAGATGAAAAGGGAAGGGAGGGGAAGAGAAGGGGAGAGAGAGGAAAAGGGAGTAAATGGGAAGAGATGGAAGGGAGGGAAAGAAAGTAAGATGAAGGGAAGGGAGGGGATGAGAAGAGAGAGAGAAAGGGGAGTAAATGAGAGATGGAAGGGAGGGAACGAAAGTAAGATGAAGGGAAGGGAGGGGAAGAGAAGAGAAGAGAGAGAGAAAGGGGAGTAAATGAGAGATGGAAGGGAGGGAACGAAAGAAGAAAGAAGGGAAGGGAGGGGAAGAGAAGAGAAGAGAGAGAGAAAGGGGAGTAAATGAGAGACGGAAGGGAGGAAAGGAAAGAAGAAAAGGGAAGGGAGGGGAAGAGAAGAGAGAGAGAAAGGGGAGTAAATGAGAGGAGATGGAAGGGAGGGAACGAAAGAAGAAAGAAGGGAAGGGAGGGGAAGAGAAGAGAAGAGAGAGAGAAAGGGGAGTAAATGAGAGGAGATGGAAGGGAGGAAAAAAGTAGAATGAAGAAAATAAGATAGAAAGGGGAAGAAAAGGAAGAGGAAAGGAAGAAAGGAAGCGGAAAGGATATGAAGACAAACAAACAAACAAACAAAGAAATAGGGAAACGAGACCCTCCTCCTCCTCCTCCTCCTCCTCCTCCCACATTTCTTTATGCTCAAATTCACCAGGAAACCGGAAATGGAACTTTTTTTGTTTCCTTTTTTATCCACCCATACCTCAAGTTCAACGTTTTTTTTATTTTTTATTTTTTTACAGTACTGCCATTACGACGAACTTGTTTTTCTTTTCTTTTATTTCTTTTCCCATTATCTTTCCTTGCAGTGGTCTATCTTTATTTCCTTCTTCCTTCCTCTCTTTTTTTTTGGATTTTTTGGATGGATGGATGGATGAAAGGGATGATGGAAATAGGGAAGGAAAGAAGGGGAACAGAAGGGAGGGAAGGAAGGAAGGAAGGAAGGAAGGAGAACAGAAGGGAGGGAAGGAAGGAAGGAAGGAGGGAGGGAAGGAAGGAAGGAGAACAGAAGGGAAGGAAAGAAGGAGGAGGGAAGGAAGGAAGGAAGGAAGGAAGGAAGGAGAGAGAAGAAAATAGAGAAGAAAAGGATGAAAACGAGGAAGAAAGGAAAGCGAACAGAAAGAAGATGAAAGAAAGAAAGGATTTTAGGAAGAAAGGAAGGATGGAAAAGAAGAAAAAAGAGAAAGAAGGAAACGAAGTAAACAAGGAAGAAAGAAAAAGATTGGACGAGATGAAGGAAAAAAACGGAAGGAGAAAAAATGATGAAAAGAATAAAGGAAGAGAGGGAGAAAATAAGTAAAAGATGGAGGAAGAAAATAAAGAAAAAATTGAACACGAATTATCACCCCCCCAAACAGACCCTCCCATTACCCCCCCCCCCCCTATAATAAGTCCCATACACTCACCATGGACGAGGCGAAGGAAGAAAACGAAGGAGAAGAAAGGATAACGAGAATAAAGGAAGGAAGGAAGGAAGGGAGGAAATAAAAAAAGATGGAGGAAGAAAGAAAAAGATTGAACGAGATGAAGGAAAAAAATGGAAGGAGGAGAAAGGATAAAAAGGATAAAGAAAGAAAGTGGGAAAATAAGGAAAAAAATGGAGGAAGAGAGAAAAAAATTGGACGAGATGAAGGAAAGAAAATGGAAGGAGGAGAAAGGATAAAAAGGATAAAGAAAGAAAGTGAGAAAATAAGGAAAAAAATGGAGGAAGAGATAAAAAAAATGAAGGAGATGAAGGAAAAAAAATGGAAGGAGGAGAAAGGATAAAAAGGATAAAGAAAGAAAGTGGGAAAATAAGGAAAAAAATGGAGGAAGAGAGAAAAAAATTGGACGAGATGAAGGAAAGAAAATGGAAGGAGGATTGATTGATTGATAGAAAGGATACAAAGAATAAAGAAAGAAAGTGAGGAAATAAAAGATGGAGGAAGAAAATAAAGAAAGAAAACTGAACACGGAGTAATCAGACCCCCCCAAAAAACAGACCCTCCCTAACCCCCCCCCCGTAAATTAAGTCTCCACACACTGCACTCACCATCCCAGTCAAGGCCCCGTTCAGTGTTATCAGGAAGGACTAAGTCGAGGGTTTGCCACAGAGCCTCGTCCGGTACACCAGCAGAACCGTGACGCCCCCGGAGCAGCCTGAGAGCACCGTGTTCACCACCGACTTCGCCACGGCCCCCGCGTCCCCCTCCTGGCTGATGGACCCCTGGGACCCGCCGTTGAAAGCCAGGAACCCGAAGAGAAGGATGAAGCCGCCCAGTGCCGCCAGCTGTGTGTGGGAGGAAGGGGGGGAGGAGGTTAACCATGTAGCTGCGACGGGCCAAATTTGTGGCTTTACCGTGTACCAGCGACGGGCCAAATTTTTGTCATGATATAGGTTGGCGTTGTCAAATACTCCCGCCCCTCACACTAACTATTTCCAAAGGCCAAAAAGGAGATTAATCGAGTTCTAATGAGTGTTCTCTTAGGTTCACGGTACAGAAGAAGGCTCAGACTACCACCAGGGTCATAAAAGTACCCCTGGAAATGCCCCAAACTCCCACGAAAGACTAGTAAATTACGTGTTCTTGGGCCGCCCATAAATCCTCCAAAAATAGATGATGCATAAACTGATCACAAATGCGTTGATATAAATTATGAAATGGTTTGCGTGAGTGATGATTTTTTCTCATTAATTCGCTTTGAGGGGCCTTTAAGAAACATGATCCCTGCAGCTACCGGGTTAATTCGGAGACACAAAATTTAATAGTCGGTAAAATTTATATAAGGAAAATGATGATGATGGTAATAACGACGATGTTAGTGATGATGAAGATGACAGTGATGAAGATGTCCGTGATTTGGGAGACGTAAAATTTAGTAGTGCGTAAAAGTGAGGAAAAAGAAGAGGAGGAGGAAGAGAAAAGAGAAGAGGGGAGGGACAAGTTAGTGATTTATATGAAGAAGAAGAGGAAGAGAGGAGGAGAGGAAAAAGGAAGGGAAAAGAGAAGAAGGAGGGGAAGAAGAAGAAGAGAGAAGAAAAGAGGAAAAAGAAGAGGAAAAGAGAAGAGGGGAGAGACGGACAAGTTAGTGATTTATATGAAGAAGAAGAAGAGGAGGAAGAAGGGGGGAGAGGAAAAAGAAGAGGGGAAGGAAGAGAAAAGAGAAGAGGGGACGGACAAGTTAGTGATTTATATGAAGAAGAAGAGGAGGAAGAGAGGAGGAGAGGAAAAAGGAAGGGAAAAGAGAAGAAGAAGAAGAGAGAGCAGTGAGGAAAAAGAAGAGGGGAAGGAAGAGAAAAGAGAAGAGGGGACGGACGGACAAGTTAGTGATTTACATGAAGAAGAAGAAGAGGAGGAAGAAAGGAGGAGAGGAAAAAGGAAGGGTGAAAAGAAGAAGAAGAGAGCAGTGAGAAAAAAGAAGAGGGGAAGGAAGAGAAAAGAGAAGAGGGGACGGACGGACAAGATAGTGATTTACATGAAGAAGAAGAGGAGGAAGAAAGGAGGAGAGGAAAAAGGAAGGGTGAAAAGAAGAAGAAGAAGAGCGAAGTGAGGAAAAAGAAGAGGGGAAGGAAGAGAAAAGAGAAGAGGGGACGGACAAGTTAGTGATTTACATGAAGAAGAAGAAGAGGAGGAGGAGGAGGAGAAGGAGGTGGATATTTTAAAAGCACCAAATATACAGAATAAATAACCAAATAAATTACTGAAGACACCCCTTACATACACCCTCCCCCCCTTCCTCTCACACCCACCGGCACGGAATGGCCTTTCAGCACCCGTCCCTCTGGCCCAAATCGTCCGTGTCGTGGCCCCAAGATGATGGCCCCAACCAGCGCCGCGACTCCCCCCGTCAGGTGAACCACTCCGGAACCCGCGAAGTCTTTGTAGGGAGTCGCCGCCAGCCACCCGTCCCCCGACCACGCCCAGTGCGACACGACGGGGTACACGACAGCTGGGGAAGGAGGAGGAGGAGGAGGAGGAATGTAAATGAGGGGAAGGGAAGGGAGAGGAAGGAGGGAAGGAAAGAAGGAGAGTGAGGGTGGGGAAGGGTGGGGTTAGTGGGAAGGGAGAGGAAAGGGAATGGGACAAAGGGAGTGAGGGGAAAGGAGGGGAAGAGGGATGAAAGAGGGGGAATGGAAGGGGGAAGTGAGGGGAGAGGGGGAGGAATGGGAAGTGATGGGGCGGGAAGGGGAGGGAAGTGAGGGGAAGGGAAGGGGAAAGCAAGGGGAAGGGGAGGGGAAGTAAGCGGGGAAAAGGAAGGTGAAGGGGATAGGAAAGTTTATCAATTTGTTTCTTTATTAATTTTGTCTTTCTAAGTTTCATTTGTTTAATTTTTCTTACTTCACAAATTCTGTTATCCTTTCCCCCTCTTGTCTTATTTCACTGATAAACTGTTCTAACTTTCTATCTTATCAATGTTCCTTTACCTTTCTTTACCTCACTTAATTAACCTCCCTATCTCTCCCTTCTCACCTGTCAGCATCACTAATTTCGTTTTTATCTCTTTACTTCATCAAATTTTGTGTTTCCTCTCTTACCTCACTTAATTAACCTTCCTATCTCTCCCTTCTCACCTGTTAGCATCACGGGAATAGGAGTTTATCAATGTTTTTATTTTTTATTTTGTCTTTCGAAGTTTCATTTGTTTAATTTTTCTTAATTCACAAATTCTGTTATCCTTTCCTCTCTGTCTTATTTCACTGATACTGTTCTAACTTTCTTTCCCTCCTCTTTCACTAATGTTTTTATCTCTCATTACCTCATCAAATTTTGTTACCTCTCTTACCTCACTTAATTAACCTTCTATCTCTCCCTTCTCACCTGTCAGCATCACTAATTTCGTTTTTATCTCTCATTCCCTCATCAATGTTCGTTTACCTTTCTTACCTCGCTTAATTAACCTTCTATCCCTCCCTTCTCACCTGTCAGCATCACGGAGTAGATGAGATAGGCCCCGAACGCACATCTCTCAGCCATGGACCCGGAGACGATGGTAGCGGTGGTGGCGGCAAACACGAATTGGAAGAACCACACGGCCATCACCTCGTCTTCCACCCCCTGCAGCGCGAAGAGCGTGGTGCCACAGAACGCGTTGCCCCTCCCGAAGGCCAAACCGTAACCCAGCAGCCAGTACGCCAGCCCCCCGATGACTAGGAGGAGGAGGAGGAGGAGGAGAGGTGAGTCTTATTTCAATGCCATTTTATTTCCCCTCAGGCCTAATTTTTTCCCCCTCCCTTCCTTCCCCTAATTAACCTGTTACCTGTTCTCTCCTCACCTGTCGACGTCACGGATTTATTCTCTTTCATCTAATCTTTCAGCTTATCTTCAAGTTCTTCTTCATTTCTCTGATTCGTTATTTTCGTTCTGTAGTGTATGTTTTATTTTATTTATTTGCCTACATCCGTTTTGAATTGACTACGTTCTCCTGGGTCCTATAATCTGTACTTTCTTATCTCTTTCTCCTTATCTTTCATCTTATAATTGACTCTCCCTCATTTCTCTCATTCGTTATAATCGTTATGTATAATCTGTTCTTATTTGACTACATTCTTCTGGTTCCTATAATCTGTACTTTCTCTTTCTCCTCATCTTTCATCTTATAACTGTCTCTCCCTCATTTCTCTCATTCGTTATAATCGTTATGTATAATCTGTTCTTATTTGACTACATTCTTCTGGGTCCTATAATTCTGTACTTTCTCTTTCTCCTCATCTTTCATCATATAATTGACTTTCCCTCATTTCTCTCATTCGTTATAATCGTTATGTATAATCTGTTCTTATTTGACTACATTCTTCTGGTTCCTATAATCCGTACTTTCTCTTTCTCCTCTCTCGTTCTCCTCATCTTTCATCTTATAATCTACTCTCATTTCTCTCATTTGTTTTTATCGTTCTGTCTCGTCTCTTTCAATTGACTACGTTCTTCTGGTTCCTATAATCTGTACTTTCTTTTGTCCTTCTCTTCATCTTTCATCTTCAAATTCTCTCTCTCCTTCATTTCTCTCATTCGTTTTAATCGTTCTGTATTCTCTGTTTCAATTGGCTACGTTCTTCTGGTTCCTATAATCTGTACTTTCTCTTTCTCCTTCTCCTGATCATATTATCTCTCACTTCTATAATATCGACTGTACTTCATCAATCGTTATTTGCACACACACACACACACACACACACACACACACACACACACACACACAATATCGATCTACACTTCTAACATATCAACACATTCAGTATATTTTGCCATAACAGTATATCAAGTACAGATAGCATGCAGTATTAGCATTAGTATTAGTATCACACATTACTATAACACACACACACACACACACACACACACACACACACACACACACA
>NC_066569.1:4039516-4052016 GCF_024679095.1 Eriocheir sinensis | reverse complement strand
TACCCATACCCCCTTTATACTGGTGCGGGGCACGTTCCTCACTTATATCAACTATTTCTAAAGGTTAAAGAGGGGATCAATCGGGTTTTCATGAGTGTTTTTTAAGGTTCATGGCACAGAGGAAGGGTCAAACTACCTCCAGTGTGATAGCCCCTTTTGTCTGTTAACTTAAGTCCGACCCAAGCTGACAACATAAAGCTATAGGCGTGTTTGCAAGCTGAGTGCTGATTGGCTATACTGCTATGGCTTCCAAGTTTTCTTTAACCTCTGTTTGTGTTTATCTCACGCAATACTTTCTGGTAATCTGCACTTTTTTATTTATTTATTTATTATTATTATTTTTTTTTACAGCTGAGACAGTTCAAGGGCGTAAAGAAAAAAAACCCCGCTACTTACTGCTCCTGAATAGCGGTCAAAGGAGTGTCCAAAAAGAGAGGTGCTTACGAACACGATTTTTTTTTTTTTTTTACAACAAAGGAGACAGCTCAAGGGCACACACAAAAAAAGGAAACAATAATAAAAAAAACCCCGCTACTCGCTGCTCCTAAAAAGAATCCAAGTTTTCTTTAACCTCTGTTTGTGTTTATTTACGCAACACTTTCTGGTAGTCTGCACTGTGCTTACGAACACGCTTTTTTTAACGAGACAGCTCAAGGGCACAAAAAAGGAAACAATAATAAAAAGAGAGAGAGAGAGAGAGAGAGAGAGAGAGAGAGAGAGAGAGAGAGAGAGAGAGAAAACAAAACAAAACACACACAAACCTACTTACAAAATACAATAGTCCCCATCGTAACCAAAAAGAAAACGTCCAGATTGGTTTTCAAATGACTTAAACTTGTCTTCAAATCTTGTATGGTGTCGTTAGTCTCCATCTCTCTCTCTCTCTCTCTCTCTCTCTCTCTCTCTGACGCACACTCCCTCCTTCACCAAGATGCAAGGGTCGACTGGCCACGTTTTCTGTTTTTGCGTATAGTCTCTCTCTCTCTCTCTCTCTCTCTCTCTCTCTCTCTCTCTCTCTCTCTCTCTCTCTGGTTATTTTTTTCATATTTCTTGTTTATTCTTTTTTTTTTTTCTTCGTCATTATCATCATTTTCTTTATTCTTTTTTTTCTCATCCTTTTCTTTCTCATTTTTTCTCCTTTCTCCTCTTTTCTATTTCCTATTTTTCTCTTCTATTTCTCTTTCTCTTCCATATTTTTCTCTTCTCTCTCTCTCTCTCTCTCTCTCTCTCTCTCTCTCTCTCTCTCTCTCTCTCTCTCTCTCGTCACCACCCGTGTTACTAGCCTTGTTATTTATAGTTATTGTTATCTTTCTTGGGCTGTTACGTCACGTCTGAATGGTGGTTTATGAAGGGGGGGGGGGAGGGGGATAGTGGTGATGATGATGGTGGTGATGGTGGTGGTGGTGGTGATGGTGGTGGTATTTTTTATTCTGTCCATATATTTTTTCTTTTATTTAGTTTTCTGATGATTTTCCCTATTTTTTTTCTGTTATTCTTTCCTTATTTTATCATTCTTTTTCCTCTTCCTGTTTTTGTCCTTTCTTTCCTGTCTGTCTTTCTCTCTGTTTTCCTCTTTTCTTTCATTTTTTGTTTTGATTCGTTTTTCTTTATACTTCTGTGTCTTTCAATGTCTCCTTCTGTCCTTCTCTCCTTCCTTTCCTTCCTCTCCTTCATTCTCTCTCTTCCTTATTCCCATTCTTCCTTTCTACCTGTTTATCATCTTTTCCTTTCTACCTCCTTCTCTGTGTCTTTCAGTGTCTCCTTCTGTCCTTCCTTCCTTCCTTTCCTTCCTCTCCTTCATTCTCTCTCTTCCTTATTCCCATTCTTCCTTTCTACCTGTTTATCATCTTTTCCTTTCTACCTCCTTCACTGTGTCTTTCAATGTCTCCTTCTGTCCTTCCTTCCTTCCTTTCCTTCCTTTCCTTCATTCTCTCTTATTCCCATTCTTTCTTTTTTTACTTATTTCCCTTTTCTTCATTGTCTTATTGTTTATTTATCTGTTTTTCTATTTGTTTTATTTTTTTATCTTTTTTAGAGTTTTTTGTTGTTTCTTTTTTTTTGCAAGCTAACTTATATTCCTCTTTTTCTCTTTTCTTAATATATTTTCCTCTTCCTCTTCCTTTTCCTCCTCCTCCTATTCTTCCTCCTCCTCCTCCTCCTCCTCCTCCTATTCTTCTTCCTCCTCCTCCTATTCCTAACCTACTGCGCATGCTAATCTTCCTTCACCACCACCATCACCACCTCCTCCTCTTCCTCCTCCACCTCTTCTTCCTCTTCCTCCTCCTCCTCCTCCTCCTATTCCTCTTCCTCTTCCTCCTCCTCCTCCTATCCCACTGCACATGGTAATTTTCCTTCACCACCACCATCACCACCTCCTCCTCCTCCTCCTCCTCCTCCTCCTAACCGGAATCATGGGTGCATTCCTATACTGAAAGAGATAGGAAGGGAGGAAAAAAAATAAAAGGATAATAACTGTGGTGAAATATATGAAAAGGAAAAAAAAGATATTGAACGTTGAAAGGAATAAAAAAAAGTATGTTCTGTTCTACTACTACTACTACTACTACTACTACTACTACTACTACTACTACTACTACTACTACTACTACTACTACTACTACTACTACTACTACTACAACTGATAATGATTTAGTTTGTTTTCTTTCTTTTCTTTTTATCTCTTATTTGAATTACAAGTTTTTTTTCCTTTTTTATTTATTTTTTTGTGAAGAGGTGTTATGACTCTCTCTCTCTCTCTCTCGTAACACTACTAAAATTAAATTAAATAGATGATATTTTAGAGAGAGAGAGAGAGAGAGAGAGAGAGAGAGAGAGAGAGAGAGAATAACATAGAAATTGATACTCAGGAAGGCAAAGAATGTGTTTGTATATACGTAAAGAGAGAGAGAGAGAGAGAGAGAGAGAGAGAGAGAGAGAGAGAGAGAGAGAGTTACGCCTATGCCTTCCATAACAACCCTAACCTCTCCTAAAATACAGTCTTTACTTACATTTTCTCTTCCTTTTTCTCTCTCTCCCTTCCTCTCCTTCTCTTCCCTTTTTTATCAATTTTCTTTTCTTCTCAAGGTCATGAACGGCTCAGGGATGGAGGAACGAGCCAATAGGAATGCGTCTGGCTCGTCACGTGACCCCATGACGTCATTGGAGGAAGGTAAGTCATACATATTTATCCTCATTACAAATCTGCTTACCTTTATTTTATGCTAACGTAAATTGAACTATATTTATGGGTGTTTAGTCTTCTTGGTAACGGAGATCGAGCACTGGGGCTTCGCGTAGATTTATTTATGCCCCAAATTTTACGTGACTCCCATATTCGTTTACCTTTATTTTTTGCTAACGTAAACTGAACTATATTTATGGGTGTTGAGTTTCCTTGGTGACGGAGATCGAGCACTGGGGCCTAGCGTAGATTTATTTATGGCCCAATTGTTTCGTGACTCCTAAATTCGTCTGCCATATTTATGCTTTATATCGTTCATATGTGACGGATTGGTGCACTGAAGCCTTGCGTAGATTTGTTTTTGCCTCCAAATTTTCCAACTTTCCAATGCTTATTATTATTATTATTATTATTATTATTATTATTTTTATTTATTTATTTATTTATTTATTTTTTACGTGAACACCTATAGCGCCTATCTCTTGAGGGACCTGGATGGTAGTCGGCCCCAGCCCTTCATGGCGCAGGCAAGTGTTTATAGTGGCGCCATCTTCTCTTGGTGCTATCGTAACTGACTGGTAACTTTCTTATGTGACGGAGATGAGCCCTGAGGCGATGCGCATTTTAGTGTACACCCCAAACTTAATTACCTGACTTTCCTATATTAATGGAAATCTAATATGTAAGCTATTTTTATGACTGGCTATGTTCCACGTGTTCTACGCAAAGTATATGCAAAACTTTACCTAACTTGCTATATTTGTATCTGTAACAATTAGAATGACTGCCAACTTTCTTATGTGAAGGAGATGAGCTCTGAGGCGACGCGCATTTTAGTGTACATACCAACCTTTACCTGACTTTCCTATATTAATGCAAATCTAATATGTAAGCTATTTTTTGTATCCAACTCTCTCATTCTCTGCTTTATACTCTCCTTTGTCTCATTCCTCACACTCACACTCAGTCCCTCTGTCGCTCTCAGTTCACTCAGCAGATCTTTCACCCACCTACTTTGTCTCTTCTCTATCATCTCTCCCACCCTTCTCACCAAACCATTTCCTTCCACTAGAACATACTTTAGGTACTTCCACTGTCCCTCCCTTATCCTGTTTTTTTATTTATTTATTTATTTATTTATTTTTTTTACACTGGAGCTTATTTCCCCCCGGAGTTCTGCTTCCTGTGCATACATTGGTGCCCTCAAAATCTTCCTGTACACCCCATTCTCTATCCTCTCCTCTGCAACTTTCTTTCTACGTGTTCTACGCAAAGTATACCCCAAACTTTACCTAACTTGCTCTATTTGTATCTGTAACAATTATTATGACTGGTAACTCCAAGCAGACAGAGATGAGCACAGCCCTCGAGCAGCTTAGTATACGTTTCCTTCATTTTAGATACAAGCGCCTCGATTTTACTTACCTAGAAGGAGTTTAATTACGTTTGGTCCATAACGCCGATTATGGACTGGTCAGCTCAGGACATCACTGACGCGGGCATGTGTTTTATATTGTCACCTTTCTTGAATTGCTTATGCTGGCCCCCGAGGTCCACTTAATCCTCTTTAGAGTTTATCTAGATTTTTTTTTTTACAACAAAGGAGACAGCCCAAGGGTACACAAAAAAGGAAACAATAATAAAAAAAGCCTGCTACTCGCTGCTCCTAAAAAAAAAAAGAATCAAAAGAGGTGGCCGAAAGAGAGGTCAATTTCTGGAGGACATTGGTTTATCTAGATTGGTAACGTTCTTATGAGACGGAAGTGTGCAATGAGGCCACGCGCAGCTCATTGTGTGCCTCAAACTTTGCCAAACTTCAATATTTTTTCGAAGTAACAATATCTATTACTGCTAACTTCCCAATGAGACAAATGCTTAATCCTATTCTTCCACTTCATAATAATTCCTCTTTCTCTCTTTCTAACACTAGACTGATTCTTCTATTTTGTCCACTCCGTAATTACGTAAATAGGAATAAAAAAAAATTAAATTAGTTTCCCCTCTAATATAATACACTAGTCAGCCTTACGAACCCGCTGTTTTCTATGACAGCCACTACGCGTAACATTGAAAGGCAGACTGCGTTAATTCATACAGCAGCGGCGGCGGTAACGAGTAAAGAGGGTTGTGTTCAGATTAAATTTACACGGAAATTACAACTCTACCGGACACTTGCACGCCTTGGTGATGGATGAGGGGGCGGGGGAGGGGGACGGGGGAAGAGAGGGAGAGAAAGAGGGGGAGGGAGAGATTGAGGGAGGGAGAGAGAGACCGTGACACACAAAATTTAAGTTAGAAAATTGTAAGTCATCCATCAGCCCCCCTCTCTCTCTCTCTCTCTCTCTCTCTCTCTCTCTCTGTCTGTCTGTCTGTCTGTCTGTCTGTCTTTCTTTCTTTCTTTCTTTCTTTCTTTCTTTCTTTCTTTCTTTCTCTCTCTCTCTCTCTCTCTCTCTCTCTCTCTCTCTCTCTCTCTCTCTCTCTCTCTCTCTCTCTCTCTCTCTCTCTCTCTCTCTCTCTCTGTCTGTCTGTCTGTCTGTCTGTCTGTCTGTCTGTCTGTCTGTCTGTCTTTCTTTCTTTCTTTCTCTCTCTCTCTCTCTCTCTCTCTCTCTCTCTCTCTCTCTCTCTCTCTCTCTCTCTCTCTCTCTCTCTCTCTCTCTCATCAATCACAGAAATCGATGACGTCATGTGATTGATTTCCTGACTGGTGGCGGAGGAGGAGGAGGAGGAGGAGGGGAAGGGGGAGGAGGAGGGGAAGAGGAAGAAGAAGAGGAGGGAAAAAAGTGAGCGTGAAAAATGTGCGTGTAATTATTTTAAACTGAAAAAAAAAAAAATCAATATTACTACCAATGTGATCTTTATTTTTTTTTTTCTATATGTTCATTACCTTTTATTAGCATTTTCCTTTCATTATTGCCCTTCCTCTTATTAACATCCTCCTGTTATACTTGTTCTTTTTTCACTTTTTCTTCTTGATGTTGCTAAAATTACAGGCTCACGGCGTAGAAGGGAAAGTCTTGAAGCGGGTCAGGGCGTGGCTTAGAAGTATAGGAAGCAGAGAGTGCAAATCAATGGTAAAAAATCTGACTGGGGTGTGTTGCGAGTGGAGTCCCGTAGGGGTTGGTACTGGGTCCTCTGTTTTTCATCATTTATATTAACGATTTGATCAGGGCGCGGCTTAGAGGTAGGAAGCAGAGAGTGCAAATCAATGGTAAGAGATTTGACTTTGATCAGGGCGTGGCTTGAGGTAGGAAGCTAAGAGAGTAAATCAATAGTTTTATCATTTATATTAACGATTTCTCAAGGCTAGAGTTAGGAAGCAGAGAGTGCAAATCAATGGTAAAAGATCTGACTGGGGCTTTGTTTCGAGTGGAGTTCTGCTAGGGTTGATACTAGGCCCACTGCTTTTCATCATTTATATTAACCATTTGATCAGGGCGTGGCTTGAGGTAGGAAGCTGAGAGTGTAAATCAATGGTATAAGATCTGACTGCGCTGTGTTACGAGTGGAGTCCTGCTGGGTTCGGTATACTGGGTCCACTGCTGTTTATTATTTACATCAACGATTAGGACACAGGAATTAGTAGTGAAGTCAGTAAGTTCGCGAATGAAACCAAGATCGGTAGAGTAATTGAGTCGGATCAGGACGCTAGTATTCTCCAGGATGAACTAAACAGATTATTTGACTGGGCGGATAAATGGCAGATGGATTTCAATGTAGGGAACTGCAGTATTCTGAGTGTAGGTAGGAATAACCCCTCACATACTGCTTAAATGACACTCCCAAAAGCAGGCCTGGATGTGAAAGGGATCTAGGGGTCTTAGTGAGCTCTGATATCCGTCCAAGGGCACAATGCATTCAAGATAGAAATCGTGCAAACAGGGTACTGGGATTCATTTCAAAGAGCGTAAACAACAGAAGCGCCTAAGTCATCCTCAGCTTCGATATTAGTTAGACCTCATCTCGATTATGCGGTTCATTTCTGGTCTCCTCCTCCTCCTCCTCCTCCTTGCTACTGGTATTGAATTTCACGAGATTTTGACACAAAGAAGGAATTTATCTTTTGAAGTCTTGATGCGATTAAATATTTCTTTGTTATGCATAAAAAAATGTGTGTGTGTGTGTGTGTGTGTGTGTGTGTGTGTGTGTGTGTGTGTGTGTGTAGAAGTATGTGGTTAAGTTTACAGTCACGCTTCTTTTGTTACTCATCCGCCCGCACACACACACACACACACACACACACACACACACACACACACACACACACACACACACACACACACAGTTTAATATTTTCCTCCTTTGCTTTCTTTCTCCTTCTTTTCCTTTCTTCCTTTCCTTTTCTTCTATTTCCCTTCCCCTTTCTTCCCTTCCCTTCCCTTTACTTCCTCTTTTTTCCTTTCCTTTTCTTTTTTCCTTCTCTTTCCTTTTCTTCCGTTCCCTTATCTTCTTTCCCTTCCCTTCCCTTCCTTTCCTTTCCTTCCCTTCCCTTTCCTTCCGTTCCCTTCCCTTCCCTTCCCTTCCGTTCCCTTCCCTTCCCTTCCCTTCCCTTCCGTTCCCTTCCCTTCCCTTCCTTTCCTTTCCTTTCCTTCCCTTCTCTTTCTTTTTCTTCCCTTCCCTTCCCTTCCCTTTCCTTATTTTCCTTTCCTTCCCTTCCTCTACTCTCCCTCATTCCTCTTCCCTCCCTCCCTCGTTCGCCTCTTCCTTTCTTTACCTTACATTGTCTCTCCCTTTCTCCCTTTCTTCTCCCCTTCCTTTCCCTTTATTTTCTCCCTATTCCTTTTTCTTTTTTTTTATTATCTTCCATTTCTTTCTTTCACTATTGCCTATCTTCTTTTACCCCCCCATCTCTCTCTCTCTCTCTCTCTCTCTCTCTCTCTCTCTCTCTCTCTCTCTCTCTCTCTCTCTCTCTCTCTCTCTCTCTCTCTCTCTCTCTCTCTCTCAGGTACTTAAACAGACAAACACGTAAACAAACATTTTAAGGCGTGAACCATTTAGTGCGTGTGTGTGTGTGTGTGTGTGTGTGTGTGTGTGTGTGTGTGTGTGTGTGTGTGTGTGTGTGTGTGTGTGTGTGTGTGTGTGTGTGTGTGTGTGTGTGTGTGTGTGTGTGTGTGTGTGTGTGTGTGTGTGTGTGTGTGTGTGTGTGTGTGTGTGTGGGCGATGCAGACAAAGAGACAAGCACCGACACAAAGAGAGAGAGAGAGAGAGAGAGAGAGAGAGAGAGAGAGAGAGAGAGAGAGAGAGAGAGAATGACGATGATGATGATGATGTTGAAAAGAAATAAAGAAAAAAAACCCATAAATTTCGAATACGATAAAATAGTATATATATATATATATATATATATATATATATATATATATATAGACATATATAAAAAAAAATATAGAGATTTTTATTTATATAGAGAGAGAGAGAGAGAGAGAGAGAGAGAGAGAGAGAGAGAGAGAGAGAGAGAGAGAATCCTTACCCCCCCCAACCCAAACATGCCCCGCCCACAAACATACCCAACCAATCAGAGTTCGTAAGTCCCGCCCACATCCTCCCCTTTTGGCACCTAAGCCCCGCCCTCGCTCCGCCCACGCCCCGCCCTAGCTCCGCCCTCTGCCCCCGAGCTCTCAGCCAATAGGAGCCCGAGTTGCCTAAGGGGGCGTGGCCTGAGGGTTCGGCGAGGTAGAGAGAGGAAGTGTCAGTCTCGCGTTAGCTTGTGAGGAGGACAGACCGATAGTGTGTTTGTCTGTTTGTACGTGTGTGTGGGGTCTGTGGGGGGTAGGGGAGGGGTTGGGGGGGGGGAAGGGGTATTGTGTTTGTGCGTGTGTTTGTTTGCGTGTGTTGACAGTGAGATTGTTTTTGTTGTTATTGTTATTGTTATTTATTTATTTATTTTTTTTCATTGTTTTGTCTTAACTGTTTTTTGGTTGTGACTTTTTTTATTGTGTGTGGAATGAGCAGTGAAAGCAAACACACACACACACACACACACACACACACACACACACACACACACACACACACACACAGGTATACATACAAAGGTTCTAAGTTTATGTATGTATATGTGTGTGTGTGTGTGTTGCGATGTGTGCCATATGTTGCAGTGACAGAGAGAGAGAGAGAGAGAGAGAGAGAGAGAGAGAGAGAGAGAGAGAGAGAGAGAGAGAGAGAGCCCACCTACAGAGAAAGCACATAAATATCACACACACACACACACACACACACACACACACACACATTCACACGAACAGACAGACACACACAGACTGAAGAATCTAGAATATCACACACACACACACACACACACACACACACACACGCACGCACGCACTCACACGTTTGCGGTTAGTACACAGTTAGGAAAAAAATCTTAACACTTGTACAGTTAAACCTGGACGAAGGAAGACCAGGAGGAGGAGGAGGAGGAGGAGGAAGAAGAAGACTGTGAGAGGTTATGGGAGAGAGAGGAAGTGGAGGAAGGAAGTAAGCAAGCAGAATTTCGTGGGAGGAGGAGGAGGTGGAGGAGGAGGATACTAGGAAGAAGGAAGGACGAAGAAGAAGGAGGAGGAGGAGGAAGAAGTATTTACCTCCCCCCTTAAGATTCCAAGTAGGTACACACACACACACACACACACACACACACACACACACACACACACACACACACAGGAAGTGGTCGTGTGCGTGTGTACGAGTGAGTATATGTCTGCCATCATGTCTGTCCTCCTCCTCCTCCTCCTCCTCCTCCTCCTTCTGTTCCTCCTCCTTCTCCTTCTCCTCCTCCTCCTCCTTCTCCTCCTTCTCCTCCTCCTCCTCCTCCTTCTCTTATCTCTCTCTCACACATAAATTATACTCGTCTTTTTCTTCTTACGGTCCCGAGAGAGAGAGAGAGAGAGAGAGAGAGAGAGAGAGAGAGAGAGAGAGAAATCAAGTTCTAACTCAAGCGTAACCTCAAATCTACTCCTTATAAAGCTTTCGGAGGACTGAGAGAAAGAGAGAGAGAGAAGGAGAGCAGAGAGTGAACAGCTCAACTCGGGGTCTTTACACTGGTGACTGGCGTGTGTGTGTGTGTGTGTGCTGACGTTGTGGGGTGAGAAAGACGCTGAGGTGCTGCTGTCTGTATAGGCTCTGAAAAGCTTGTGCTGACTATTGTGCTGAGTTGACTTAAAGAGAGAAAAAGGAGGAAGAGTGAAAGAGAGAGAGAAAGACAGAACGAGAAGGAGGGAGTGAGAGAAAAGGGAGAAGTTGAAAAGTTGACCAGAAGGAAAGGAAGGTAAGGAAGGAAAGCCTGTAAGGAAAAGAAGGAAAGGGAGACTGAAAGAGAGAGAAAGACAGAAAGAGAAAGAGAGAGTGAAAAAAAGGGAGAAGTTGAAAAGTTGACCAGAAGGAAAGGAAAGGAAGGAAGGAAAGGAAAGAAGGAATAGGAAAGGAAATTGGAGAGAAAGAAAGAAAAGAGGGAAGATATAGATTTTAAAACAGGGTAAAGTCCCGTAGGTAGAATAACGCTAAGAAAGAAAGAAAATAAATGCGAAATAAATAAAAAAATCACGAAAAAGTAACAGAATTTGACACCAGGAACAGAAAATAAACGGAAATCGATATAACAAGGTAGATAAAGGAAAGGAAAAAAGCCAAACCGAACCAAAAGGAAGAAGAAAATATAAAAGACTTTGAGACTGAAAAAAAGAAAAAGAAAAGCGAAAAAGTGAAAAAAATTAAAACTTCACAACGTTACAGATTTGAACACTGGGGAGAAGCGCCTTACATATAGAAAAGAAACACACACACAAAAGAACGAAATAAACAAAAACAAAGAAGATAAAAAAAAGTCAAACCGAACCCAAAGAAGGAAGAAAATATAAAAGACTGAGACTGAAAAAAGAAAAAAAAGCGAAAAAGTGAAAAAAACATAGAAAAGAAACACACACACAAAAGAACGAAATAAACAAAAACAAAGAAGATAAAAAAGTCAAACCGAGAACCCAAAGAAAGAAGAAAATAAAAAAAAGACTTTGAGACTGAAAAAAAAAGAAGAGAAGCGAAAAAGTGAAAAAAATCAAAACTTCAAAACGTTACAAACTTGAACACTGAGGACAAGCGTCTTAGATATATAAAGGAAAAACACACACACAAAAAAAAAACAAAGAAAAAAAACAGTTTATCCAATACCAAAGCACAAAAAAGCAGAAAGAAATAAAACAAAAAAATAAAACAATTAAAAAAAAACATTAACACCAGAAAAACAGAAAAAAAACAGGAATAAAGGAACCAAAAAAACAAAACTCGAAAATCCGCTCAAAAAACACCCACGTTACTAATTCGTGCACCGAGGTCACGCGCCGCCACCCAGGACCATGATGATGAACGAACCAGTCCCCGTTTCCACCCCCCTGCTGGGCCACTACGAGTCGCCGCTGCCCCCCCTGTACGAGCCGCCCCCCGCGTGCCCCCCCAAGCCGCGCCTCATGTTCAAGATGCCCCGCGTCGTGCCGGACCAGAAGAGCAAGTTTGAGTCCGACGAGCTGTTCAGACGCCTGGCCAGGGAGACGGAGGTGGGTACAGGGGCTGGGCGCAGTGTGGGGGGTGTAGAAGAGAGTGTACATGTGTTTGTGTAGGTGCCTATGTGTGTATGTGTGTGTGTGTGTGTGTGTGTGTGTGTGTGTGTGTAAGTTTTTTTTTTTTTTTTACAATAAAGGAGACAGCTCAAGGGCACAAAAAAACAAAAACAATAATATAAAAAAGCCCGCTACTCGCTGCTCCTGTGTACGTAATTTTAATAGTAGTAATAGTAGAAATAGTAGTAGTAATAGTAGAAATAGTAGTAGTAATAGCATACGTATTTTTTTAGCAACAATAAGAAAATATGAATTAAAAACAAAACAAAAAACAGGGTGGATGGGAGTATATAGTTGGGTGTATATCAAGTATTATATATATATGTAGGTGTAATTAGGGTGAAACACATTGCCTTCTTTAGATGAAATACGGAAACATAGGCTTAAAACAATAGAGTAACAAAACCTATACAAAACACAAATAAACTTAGCTAGGGTGTACTTAGGATGACATAGTGCAGCTAGTGTGTCCTTACGATGAAGGAATATCCAGTATTTAAATTATACGATTCTCTCTGACAAGTTAACCAGTACAGGGAGCCATGGTATGATGTGGGTGATAATATAGGGTCTGATACACTGCGGCAGAGGATGTGAAATGGGGTGATACCGAGGGATTTAGGGTGATATACATTGTGACGGTGTGAAATAGAGCGATATAGGGTGTGAAATAGGGTGAAATAGAGCGATATACGGTGTGAAATAGGGTGAAA
>NC_066569.1:4024516-4029516 GCF_024679095.1 Eriocheir sinensis | reverse complement strand
AAGAAGAGAAATAATGAAGAGAAGAGAGAAGAAGAAAGGAAGAGGAATGAAATGGAGAGAAATAAGGGGAGGAAAGAAGAGGGAATGGGAGAGGAAGAAAAGAGAGAAGGAAGGGGAGGGAAGGGGAGGAAAGAGGAAGAGGAAGAAGAGAAATAATGAAAAAAATAACATAATCCGATTTAATATTTCAAGTTTTTATTTATTACTGAAATTTTATTTAAGCCAAGAAAGTTATGTATGTATGTATGTATGTATGTATGTATGTATGTATGTATGTATTGTGAACGTATTTTATGGTCGTTTCCAGCGTGTGTGTGCGTACATAATTGTGTGTGTAATGGCGGGTGCGTGTGTAATTGTGTGTGTGTGTGTGTGTGTGTGTGTGTGTGTGTGTGTGTGTGTTAGTCATAAAGTCATAACTAGAATGTCGATAAGGAAAGGTACTCTCTCTCTCTCTCTCTCTCTCTCTCTCTAAAATTGTCAGCTGATTCTTGTTTTCCATTCAGCTTCTGAGAGAGAGAGAGAGAGAGAGAGAGAGAGAGAGAGAGAGAGAGAGAGAGAGAGAGAGAGAGAGAGAGAGAGAGAGAGAGAGAGAAACCCTCCCTCTCTCCCTCCCTCTCCAAATCTCTTCCCATAACTAAATGAACAGAGAGAGAGAGAGAGAGAGAGAGAGAGAGAGAGAGAGAGAGAGAGAGAGAGAGAGAGAGAGAAATTATGTGTGTGTGTGTGTGTGTGTGTGTGTGTGTGTGTGTGTGTGTGTGTGTGTGTGTGTGTGTGTGTTCTATCCACACTCTAAGGCAGCTGTCCTCCTCCTCTTCCTCCTCCTCCTCTTCTTCGGTGGTCTGGAGAGAAGCTGGACACGGTTTCTCTCCTCCTCCTCCTCCTCCTCCCTCCTCATCTCCCTCCTCTACTAATTGGGAGGTAAGAGGGTGTCGCACACACACATAGACTCATCTCCTCCTCCTCCTCCTCCTCCTCCTCCTCCTCCTGGTGATCAGTTTGTTACGAGGAGGAGGAGAAGGGAAGAGGATTAAAAGGGGAGGAAATGGCTGAGCAGAAGGAATAGGAGGAGGAGGATGAAGAGGAGGAGGAGGAGGAGGAGGTGTTTCATTCTATTCTCTCTTTTCTCTTAATTTTTTTCTCTCCCTTCCTCTTGTCCTCTCACCACTACCATAAAAATGTCTCCTCCTCCTCCTCCTCCTCCTCCTCCTCCTCCTCCTTCTCCTTCTCCTCCTCCTCCTCGTGGTCTTCCTTCAAGGTGGTCTGGTCTCCTGCTCTTTTTCAGCCTGTCATTATTTTCATTATTTTATTGTATTTTTATCATTTTATATTTTCTTATTATTTAGTATTTTTCTTTTTCTTTTCTTTATTTGAGTATTTATCTTATTTTCCTTTCATCATTTCACTAATACATTTATCTTTTATGAATTTATTTTCCTATAGTTTATCTTTTATGTAATTCTATTTTCTTATTATTTACTATTTCTTTTTTTTTCTTTATTTGTGTATTTATCTTGTTTTCCTTTCATCATTTCACTAATACTTTTATCTTTTATGAATTTATTTTCCTATAGTTTATCTTTTATGTAATTCTATTTTCTTATTATTTACTATTTTTCTCTTTTTTTCCCTTTATTTGTGTATTTATCTTGTTTTCCTTTCATCATTTCACTAACATTTTTTTTTTAATCTTTTAAGTATTTATTTTCTGAGTTTCGTTATTTCGTCTTTTTTTGTCTATATTTTTTAGGTACATTAATTATTTTTGTTCCTAATCTCACTTCTTTTAATTCTGATCTACCTTTGTTTGCTTCTTATCTACTCTCTTGTGTTCCTTTTCCTCTCTTGTTCCCTTTATTTATCACACAGTATTCCTTACCTACCATTTTTGCATTCTCTGGCAAGGCGAAGGGTGCGAGGAGACTTGATCGAAGCTTATAAATGGGTGAAGGGCTTTAATAAGGGGGATGTTATAAGGTTCTGATGGTATAGGAGAGCCAGGCTGGACACGTAGCAATGGGTTCAAGCTTATATATGGGAGTATGGGAAGAGAAATGGGGAATGAAGAGGAAGAAGGGGAAGGGTATTGTGTTAGGAAGAGGAGGAGGAAGAGAAGACGGAAAAGGAGAAAGAAGGGAAAGGAAGGAAGGAAGGAAAGGTAAAGGAATGGAAAGGAAAATATGGGAAGAAAGAATAGGCTTTAATAAGGGGTATGTTTATAAGGTTTTGACAGTATAAGATAGCAATGGATTTATAAGTGAATGAAGGGCTTAAATAAGAGTCATTTTGATAAGGTTCTGATGGTAAGAGAGCCTGGCAGGACAGGTAACAATGGGTTGCAAGCTTATAAACAGACGAATGAATGACTTTAAAGGGTGATGTAGATAAGGTTTTGACTGTAAGATAGCAATGGATTTATAAGTAGAAGGATGTTAATAAGGGTGATGTTAGTTAGGTTCTGATGGTATAGGAGAGCCTGGCAGGACACGTAACAATGGGTTCAAGCTTATAAACAGACGAAGGGCTTTAATAAGGGTGATGTTAGTTAGGTTTTGACAGTATAAGATAGCAATGGATTTATAAGTGAATGTTTTGATAAGGTTCTGATGGTAGGAGAGCCTGGCAGGACACGAAGCAATGGGTTCAAGCTTATAAACAGACGAAGGGCTTTAATAAGGGTGATATTGATAAGGTTTTAACAGTAAGATAGCAATGGATTTATAAATAGAACGATTTTAATAAGGGTGATGTTAGTTAGTTCTGATGGTAAGAGAGCCTGGCAGGACACGTAACAATGGGTTCAAGCTTATAAACAGACGAAGGGCTTTAATAAGGGTGATATTGATAAGGTTTTGACAGTAAGATAGCAATGGATTTATAAATAGAAGGGCTTTAATAAGGGTGATGTTAGTTAGGTTCTGATGGTAAGAGAGCCTGGCAGGACACGTAACAATGGGTTCAAGCTTATAAACAGACGAAGGGCTTTAATAAGGGTGATATTGATAAGGTTTTAACAGTAAGATAGCAATGGATTTATAAATAGAACGATTTTAATAAGGGTGATGTTAGTTAGTTCTGATGGTAAGAGAGCCTGGCAGGACACGTAGCAATGGATCCAAGCTTATATAAACTGATCAAGTGCTTTAATTATGGAGATTTTGATGGTAAGAGAGTCTGGGAGTCCACTTAGTAACACGTTTGAGTTGGATGGATTCAGATTCCACAAGAACAGAGGCAAGAATTCGTTTGACTGACTGGTGGATGAGTGGAACAGGTTTGGTAGTCATGTGGTGAGTGAGTGCAAACATGATGACACACTTAAGAAGAGATTAAAAGAGAGGAAAAAGAAGAAGAAAGCAGGAGGAGGAGGAAGAGAAACTGGAGAAGGAAGACGAGGAGGAGGAGGAGGGAAGAAGAACTATGGAAACACTAGTAATTGGTTTATGGTAGAGGAGGAGGAGGAGGAGGAGGTGTTGTAAGAGGAGGAGGAAGAAGAAAAAAAATGAGATGGAGGAGGAGGAGGAGGAGGAGGTGAAGAAAGATTAGAGGAAAGAGTAGAGGAGGAACATTCTCTCTCTCTCTCTCTCTCTCTCTCTCTCTCTCTCTCTCTCTCTCTCTCTCTCTCTCTCTCTCTCCCTTCCATCCTCCTTCATCCTCCCTTCCTCCTCCCTTCATCCTCCCCTTCCCTCCTCCCTCCTCCCTCCCGTCCCCTTCCTTCCACTTCCGTCACGCCCTTCCCATCAGTAACAACGCTTGTCACTTTTCCACTCTGTTACGTCACACTAGAGAGAGAGAGAGAGAGAGAGAGAGAGAGAGAGAGAGGGAAGGAAAAATACATAAGGAAAAAGAAAGGAGAGGAAGAGTAATGAAGAGAGAGAGAGAGAGAGAGAGAGAGAGAGAGAGAGAGAGAGAGAGAGAGACAGACAGACAGACAGACAGACAGACAGACACACACACACACACACACACACACACACACACACACACACACACACACACACACACGGAAATAGACAAAAGATAAATAGACGGGAGAACCAAATTACTGTGTGTGTGTGTGTGTGTGTGTGTGTGTGTGTGTGTCCTTTACCTGCGAGCGAATGGCATAATTACAGGTAAGATTTGAGAGGAAGAAGGACATAAGGAGAGGTGGGAAGGGAAGGGAAGAAAGCGAGAGAGAGAGAGAGGAGGAGGGAGGAGAGAGAGAGGGAGGGAGGGAAGTGACAGGAGGGAGAGTAAGTGGAACAGACAGTTTTATTGCTACCCTCTCTCTCTCTCTCTCTCTCTCTCTTGATGGGAAGCTAACTCAGTGGTCCTCCCTTAACTTTTACCTTACAGATGGAGGGAAGGGAGGGAGGGGAGGGGGAGTGGAGGAAAAAAGGGGGGGAGGGGGAGGAAAGAATTTTAAGAGCGTTATGACAAGGCCGTTTAAGAGAGACACGCTTGTTCTCTCTCTCTCTCTCTCTCTCTCTCTCTCTCTCTCTCTCTCTCTCAAGGTGTCCTCATTCTTACGTTATGTGTGTGTGTGTGTGTGTGTGTGTGTGTGTGTGCGCCCTCGATCACTTCTGTCAAGTCCGTGATGTATGAGAGAGAGAGAGAGAGAGAGAGAGAGAGAGAGAGAGAGAGAGAGAGAGAGAGAGAGAGAGGCACATTCCTTCCCCTTGTAAACCCGTCACAGATAACATAAAGAGGAGGAGGAGGAGGAGGAGGAGGAGGAGGAGGAGGAGGAGGAGGAGGAGGGGGAGGAGGAGGAGGAAGGTATAGGTGACAGGATTGACAGTTGAAGGAGAGAGAGAGAGAGAGAGAGAGAGAGAGAGAGAGAGAGAGAGAGAGAGACCTTGCTTTATGTTCCTCTTACCTTCTCCTTCCTCCTTAAAATAATTATCTAGTTATTATGGAAGGGAGGAAGGGAGAGAAAGAGGGTGGGAGAGAGGGAGTGAGGGAGTAATGAAGGTGAAGGGAGAAGGAAGGGAAGGGAAGGGGAGAGAAACGAAGAAGGG
>NC_066569.1:3989516-4017016 GCF_024679095.1 Eriocheir sinensis | reverse complement strand
CTCTCTCTCTCTCTCTCTCTCTCTCCCTCCTCTCTCTCCTTCCTCCCTCCTCCTCTCCTCCTCCCTCCTCCCTCTCTCTCCTTCTCTCTTCCTCCCTCTCTCCTCCCTCTCTCTTCCTCTCTCCCTCTCCTCTCCTCCTCTCTCTCTCTCTCTCTGCTATTGAACAAAAAGAGCAGAGACACTAACTCATGGAGGAGAGAGAGGCGTTAACAAGAGAGAGAGAGAGAGAGAGAGAGAGAGAGAGAGAGAGAGAGAGAGAGGGGTGGGGGGTATCCTGTCCCTCCCTTTCGGTCCTTTCTATTCTTTTACTTTGATGTCTCACTCCCTTTTTTTTTTCTCTCTCTCTCCCTCTCTCCTTCTCTCCCTCCCTCTCTCCTTCTCTCCCTCTCTCTCTCTCTCTCCCTCCCTCCTTTACTCCCCTTGTCACCAGTCTGCTAATAGAGAGGTCAGATTTCTCTCCCTCTCTCCTTCCCTCTCCCTCCCTCTCTCTTCCTCTTGACATTTGACCTCTCGCCTCTGCCTTGCTAAGCTGGGAAGGTCATTACAGGCCATTAGAGTTGACCTGCTAACTTCTGAGAGAGGGAGAGAGAGGGGGGAGGGAGGGGGAGATGGGGGGTGTTGTGTTTGTTGGGGTAGTCGGAATTGTTTGTTGATAGGGAGAGTTATGGGTTGAGGAAGTGAGGGGAAGGGAGGGGAAGAGAATAAAAGGGGAGGGTAGTAAAGGGAGATAAAAGGAGGAATGAGTGAGGAAATGCAAGGTTTGAGAAGAGGAAGGAAGAAGGAAGAGATGGTGAGGAAGGAGAGGTAATAAGGAAGAGGAAGAGGAAGAGAAAAAGTAAAGGGGAAGAAAGGGAGATGAAAGAAGGAATAAGTGAGGAAATGGAGAGGGAAGGAGAAGAGGAGGGGAGATAAAATGGAACGGGGAAGGAAAGATGGAAGAGAAGAAAGAAGAAATAAGAGGGAATAGAAGAGGAAAGGAAGGCAGAGAGACAGAGAGAAAAATAAAGAGGAGAGGAAGAGAAAAAGAGAGAAAACGGAAGGAGGAGGAGGGAAAAAAAAAGGAAAGGAGGTTAGGTTAGGGAAGGAAGGAGAGGAGGGAGGGAAAGAGGAGGGTAGGGAGGGAAAGGGGGGGAGGGGGAGAGGGGGGGACCAGGTGCCGGCAGAAGGACCATAAAAGAGGATTTGTAAACAGATGACAGGAGAGAGAGAGAGAGAGAGAGAGAGAGAAACTAAGGGAAGGGATGAGAATGGAAAAATAAAGAATACACACCAAAACAAAAAAGTCAAACATCCAAACATCTTCCTCTCTCAAAACAAAACAAAAAACAATAACAACAAAACTAAAAACAATGAAAATGACACCCGGGCCGCCATTTTGTGTCCATCATCTTATCTTTAATCCTTATTTTCTCGCTTAATCACTCACATTTTCCTCTCGTCTTACTCTCAGCGGAAAGAGGAGAGTGGCACGGGGAGAGGGCGCGGCGGGGGGGCGGGGGGGAAGGGTGGGGAAGGGCAAAAAAGGGGCGGGAAGGGGTGGGCGGGGCGGGGCGGGGCTGGGGCTCGCGGGGGGTCAGCCTACAAATCAATACCTGAACGGAACGCGTGCGTGTGTTCGTATGTTTCGTGTTGGCCTTGGCTTGGGTTTGGTTGGTCTTGTTTTTGTTGTTGTTTTTCTGTTTGTTCGTGTTTTTTTTCCTCTTTTTCTCCTTGCATAATTTTCTTTTTTTTTCTTCAATTTTTCTTTAACCTTAATTTTTCCTCTTTCTTTTTCTTCATCTTCTCTTTCTTATTTTTTTCTTATTTTTTTCTTTCTGGTTCTTGTTCTTTTTCTTGTTCTTCTCGTTCTTTTTTTTTCTTCTTTTTCTTCTTCTTCTTCTTCTTCTTCTTCTTCTTTTCCTTTTTAAAATTACTATATATTCTTGCTGTCTATCGTGTTTCTTGCTACTATTACTACTACTACTACTACTACTACTACTACTACTACTACTACTACTACTATTGCTACTACTTATGTTGAACTTGTAATAGTAACTCTCTCTCTCTCTCTCTCTCTCTCTCTCTCTCTCTCTCTCTCTCTCTCTCTCTCTCTCTCTCTCTCTCTCTCTCTCGTTTCCCCTCACTTAAACACCCTATCACCCATCACCCTTCACCCTATACTTATAACAGATACACACTTCCCAACCCCTCATCTTCCCCTTACCTTCCCCCCACCCTCCCCTCATTCCCCTCATCTTCAATATACACTATCATTATCTATATATTTACACCCCTTGTCATTCTTCTACTCTTTCCCCTTTCTCTTTCCCTCCCTTCTCTTTTCCTTCCTTTCAATCTTTTCCTTACTTTCCTTCATCCTCATTTACCTCTTCCTCTTCCTCCTCTTTATCCGTTCTCCTGTTCTTTCCCTGCTCTCCCTTCCTTTTTCCTTCCCTCAATCTTCTCCTTACTTTTCCAGCTGTTCCTCCTCTTCCTCTTCCTCTTCTTTATCCGCTCTCCTGTTCTTTCCCTCCTCTCCCTTCCCTTTTCCTTCCCCTCAATCTTCTTACTTTTCATTACCTTCATCCGTATCTTCCTGCTCTTCCTCCTCTTCCTCTTCCTCTTCTTTATCCGCTCTCCTGTTCTTTTCCTCCTCTCCCTTCCCTTTTCCTTCCCCCCAATCTTCTCTGACAAGACTTTGGTATGAGTTTTGGGCATTTCCGGGGGTAGTTTTGTGACCCTGGTGGTAGTGTGAATCTTCCTCTGTAACATGAACCTTAAGAAACACACATTTGACAAGGCTTTCGTAGGAGTTTTGGGCATTTCCGGGGGTAGTTTTGTGACCCTGGTGGTAGTGTGAATCTTCCTCTGTACCATGAACCATAAGAAATACACATTTGACAAGACTTTCGTAGGAGTTTTGGGCATTTCCTGGGGTAGTTTTGTGACCCTGGTGGTAGTGTGACCCTTCCTCTGTACCATGAACCTTAAGAAACACACATTTGACAAGGCTTTCGTAGGAGTTTTGGTCATTTCCCGGGGTAGTTTTGTGACCCTGTTGGTAGTGTGACCCTTCCTCTGTACCATGAACCTAAAGAAACACATATTTGACGAGACTTACGTAGGAGGTTTGGGCATTTCCAGGGGTAGTTTTGTTACCCTGGTGGTAGTTTGACCCTTTCTTTGTACCACCAGGAACCTTAAGAAACACACATTTGACAAGACTTTGGTAGGAGTTTTAGGCATTTCCGGGGGTAGTTTTGTGACCCTGGTGGTAGTTTGACCCTTCCTCTGTACCATGAACCTTAAGAAACACATTTGACAAGACTTTCGTAGGAGTTTTAGACATTTCCGGGGGTAGTTTTGTGACCCTGGTGGTAGTGTGACCCTTCCTCTGTACCATGAACGTTAAGAAACACACATTTGATAAGGCATTCGTATGAGTTTTGGGCATTTCCGGGGGTAGTCTTGTGACCCTGGTGGTAGTGTGACCCTTCCTCTGTACCATGAACCTTAAGAAACACACATTTGACAAGACATTCGCAGGAGGTTTAGACATTTCCGAGGGTAGTTTTGTGACCCTGGTTGTAGTTTGACCCTTCCTCTGTACCCTGAACCTTAAGAAACACACATTTGACAAGACTATGGTAGGAGTTTTGGGCATCTCCGAGGGTAGTTTTGTGACCCTGGTGGTAGTTTGACCCTTCCTCTGTACCCTGAACCTTAAGAAACACACATTTGACAAGACTATGGTAGGAGTTTTGGGCATCTCCGAGGGTAGTTTTGTGACCCTGGTTGTAGTTTGACCCTTACTCTGTACCATGAAACTTAAGAAACACATTTGGCAAAACTATCGTAGGAGGTTTGGGCATTTCCGAGGGTAGTTTTGTGACCCTGGTGGTAGTTTGACCCTTCCTCTGTACCCTGAACCTTAAGAAACACACATTTGACAAGACTTTCGTAGGAGTTCTAGGCATATCCAAGGGTAGTTTTGTGACCCTGGTGGTAGTTTGACCCTTCCTCTGTACCATGAACCTTAAGAAACACACATTTGACAAGACATTCGTAGGAGTTGTGGGCATTTCCGGGGGTAGTTTTGTGACCCTGGTGGTAGTGCGACCCTTCCTCTGTACCATGAACCTCATGAAACACACATTTGACAAGACATTCGCAGGAGGTTTGGTCATTTCCGAGGGTAGTTTGTGACCTTGGTGGTAGTTTGACCCTTCCTCTGTACCATGAACCTTAAGAAACACACATTTGACAAGACTTTCGTATAGGTGTTTTGGGCATTTCTGGGGGTAGTTTTGTGACCCTGGTTGTAGTTTGACCCTTCCTCTGTACCATGAACCTTGAGAAACACACATTTGACAAGACTTGGTAGGAGGTTTGGACATTTCCGGGGGTAGTTTTGTGACCCTGGTGGTAGTTTGACCCTTCCTTTGTACCACGAACCTTTAGAAACACATTTGACAAGACTTTCGTCGGAGGTTTGGGCATTTCCGGAGATAGTTTTGTAACCCTGGTGGAGTTTTGGGCATTTCTGGGGGTAGTTTTGTGACCTTGGTGGTAGTGTGACCCTTCCTCTGTACCATGAACCCTAAGAAACACACATTTGACAGGACTGGTAGGAGTTTTGGGCATATCCGAGGGTAGTTTCGTGACCCTGGTGGTATAGTTTAACCATGCAAATACCTGACCCATCTCTCTCTCTCTCCCCCTCAGGTCCACATCAAATCCCACTTCATCATGAACGGAGTCTGCGTGAGGTGGCGGGGCTACGTTGACCTGGAGCGGCTGGACGGCGTGGGCTGCCTCGAGTATGACGAAGACACGGCTCGCCTGGAGGACGCCTTGCTGAGGGAGGAGCTCGACAAGTACAAGGCAAAGCTGCGAGAGTTTGAGGACAAGCAACGATCCTTCAAGGTGAGAACAGTGGAAAGAAAGGTGAATATAAATGGACTAGATAGGAGGGTAGGAATAAAAAGGACGAGAAGATAGGAATACAGAAGAATAGGGAAGGGATATGGGAAGGACAAGCAACGATCCTTCAAGGTGAGAACAGGGAGAAAGAAAGATAAAGAAAAAAAGGACTAGATAGGAGGGTAGGAATAAAAAGGAAGAGAAGGTAGGGATACAGAAGAATAGGAAAGGGATAAGGAAAGGAAAAAGGGGGAATTTGAGGACATGCAGCAATCCTTCAAGGTGAGAACAGTGGAAAGAAAGATAAAGAAAAAAAGGACTAGATAGGAGGGTAGAAATAAAGAGGAAGAGAAGATAGGTAGACAGAAGAATAGGGAAGGGATAGGGCAAGGAAGAAGGGGGAATTTGAGGACAAGCAACGATCCTTCAAGGTGAGAACAGTGGAAAGAAAGATGAAGATAAATGGACTAGATAGGAGGGTAGGAATAGAAAGGAAGAGAAGGTAGGAATATAGAGGAATAGGGAAAGGAAGAAGGGGAAATTTGAGGATAAGCAACGATCCTTCAAGGTAAGAAAAGGGGGAAAGAAAGATAAAGAAAAAAAGGACTAGATAGGAGGGTAGGAATAAAGAGGAAGAGAAGGTAGGAATTTAGAAGAATAGGGAAGGGATAGGGAAAGGAAGAAGGGGGAATTTGAGGACAAGCATCTATCCTTCAAGGTGAGAATAGTGGAAAGAAAGATGAAGATAAATGGACCAGATAGGAGGGTAGGAATATAGAGGAAGAAAAGGTAGGAATACAGAAGAATAGGGAAGGGATAGGGAAAGGAAGAAGGGGGAATTTGAGGATAAGTATCGATCCTTCAAGGTGAGATCAGGGGGAAAGAAAGGTCAAGATAAAAAGGATAGATAGGAGGGTAGGAATAGAAGGGACGAGAGGGTAGGAAAAGATTGAAGGATGGGAATAGATTTACATACATAGATTTACATAGACCACACAGATCCTATGGTCCAGACTAGGCGGTCAGCCATAAACCCAAGTGAAATTTAGAGAGGAATTGAAGATAGGAATATATAGAGGAATTGGAATAGATAGGAAGTAGGAATGGGAAGAGGAGAGGGAGGGAAGGGAGAGGGGAAAAGATGTTGAAAGAAGGGAAAGGAGAGAGACAGACATAACTTACCTTTCTTTTTTTCTTCCTTACAGCCGTTCGCCACCGCCTCCACCGCAAAGTAAAAGAAAGAAAGAAAATAGGTGAGGTAAAAGAAGAACAACAGGAAGAAGATGAGGAGGAAGAAAAAGATGCTATGAGATAAAAGCGAAAAAAATAACAAGTACCGGCTGGAAAAAGAAGAAGAGGAAGAGGCGGTGAAAGAAAACCGAAGAGAAAGAAGATAGTGAGAGAGAGATAAGATAAGAAGTAGAGAAGCATATATAATTAAAAGAAAAATCAATATGAAGAATAAAATAAATGTCGAGGGGAATAATTTTGCATGCAGATAGAAGGAAATGAAAGAAAAAAAGATATTAAAAGAAATAGAAGATAAAAATAATGTTGGTGATATGAAAGATAACGGAAAATAACGGAAAAATAACAGTAGAGAGAGAGAGAGAGAGAGAGAGAGACTTGTTAGTAATGAAACAGCACCAATCTTAACATACAACAAAAAGCAAAACAAACAAACAGAGAATAAACAAGCAAACAAAATAAAGAAAAACAAACAAGACAAGAAAACAATGAAAATCAAACATAAACAAAAACAAACAAATAAACAAACACATTTATATTTCAACGTATAAATGTTTCAGTGTTAAAAAATTATCATTATTATTATTATTATTATTATTATTATTATTATTATTATTATTATTATTATATGTTTTTTTTTTAATATTGAAAGAAAAGTAGAAATCCGTAGAGAGAGAGAGATTGTTGTTATCGTTGTTGGTTAATTTAGTTGCATTTTATTCTCACACAGGTAAACTAGTTCCTCTAATCATTATCATTATTATTATTATTATTATTATTATTATTATTATTATTATTATTATTATTATTATTGATAACAAGTGTTCTTTTTTTTTTGTATTTTTAGTCAACGTTCATTATTATAAAAAAATACCACATCTTGTACGAAATATTATGATTTTTAATTTTTTTTTATTTGTTTATTCGAATATATATCAATGTTTTTTTCTGGGATAATTTCTATAAGCAGTTTTTGGGTTCTAAGTAAAGTCCAATATACTAAACAGTGCACTATCAATATTACTTTTATTTATTTATATTTTTATTTATTTGTAATTTTTATCAATGTTTACTTTTTTGGGGAAATTTACACTAAACATTTTTTTGGGGGTTCAAATTTAAAGTCCAATATTTTAAAACAGTGCACCTTTGATGTTATTTTTGTTTATTTGTTTATTTATTTTTTGTTATTTTGTTTCCTAGGTTAAGGTTACTAATTACTGGTCACATGGTTCCACTAATAAAAATAAGGACAATAAAACACACACGCTTCCATTACCAATTGTGTTTTCCTTTTGTTTTCTCTGTTTTCCTTCCTCTTTTCTATTTTTATCGGTTTCCCTTTCTCCACTTTCGTTTTCTTCCCTATATTTATTTCCCTTCCTTCTCGTTTTGTTTTCTTTGTTTTCACTTTCTTCCTCGCCTCTCCTTGTTCTCTACCGTTTTCCTTTCCTTCCCTTCCCTTCCTTTCCTTCCTCTCCCTTTCTCTCTTTTTGTTCTCTATTTAGTGGTTTCCCTTCAGTCTTCCTTCTTTTTTCTCTACTGTTTTCCTTTCCTTCCCTTCTTCCTTCTTCTTTTTTTCTATTTTATTGGTTTCCCTTTCTCCCCTATCCTTTCCTTCCTTTCCTTTCCTCTCCTTTCTCTTCCCTTCCCTCCCTCTGTTTTGTTTTCTTTCTGCTTTTCCTTCCTACATCCCCTTTTTCTCTCTCTATTATATATCAGTTTAATTAAGGGTTTGCTTGTGCTGGTTAACTTGTGATATATCCTTTTTTAATGCCTTTTACTCACTCCATTAACTTGTTTTTTCTGTTTTTCTTTGGTCCCTTCAGAAAGAATAGAAATAATATATATTGGCAGTCTTTTCTCTCTCTCTCTTCTATCTTTCTTTCTTTCTTTCTTCTCTTTCGATTTGTCTTCATTTAATATATATATATATATATATATATATATATATATATATATATATATATATATATATATATATATATATATATATATATATATATATATATATATATATATATTCGTTTTGAATGCTGAACAATTTTTTGTCGTCTTCGTTTTCATTTTCGTTTTTTTTTCTTTCCCATCAAAAATATCAGAAAAATATTATTGGCTATTTCAATTTTCTTTCTGTCTTTTTTTCATATTTTTTGTCTTGAAAGTTATAGAAAAAAGTATTGCTGTTTATTTTCTTTCTTCTAAAAGTAAGAAAAAAAATAATATTTGCTGAGTTTTGTTGCTTTGTTCTTTCTCCTAAAAACTATTGGCTTAATTTTTTCCAAGAGATAACTGATAAAACAATTATAATGTTGGCTGCTCTGTTACTCTTTGCCTTATTTTTCTTTTCTTCTCTTCCTCTTCATCCTTCTTGTTCTTCCTCGCCTTTTCTTTCTTTTTCGTGTTCTTGTCTTTCTTTTTCTTCTTCTTGTATTTCTTTTTCTTCTTCTTGTCTTCTCTTTTCTTTATCTATATTTCTTCTCGCCTTTGTACAGTCGCTCTTTGTAAATTTGTAAATGTTTCTGTATAATAAAGAAAATGTATGAAACTTTTATCTTTTCATTCCCTTATGTATGATATGATATAAATAGTAAGATAAAAAATAATGATAAAAGAATATATCATGGTTTAGGAAATAGTCCTTGTACGATAATTTCTATGGGGGCAATTTTTTATTAAAATTTTTTCACTCGGATTTATATCAAAAGTATATATATATATATATATATATATATATATATATATATATATATATATATATATATATATATATATCACGTTTTGGCCTATGGCTGTGGTGGCTTTCTTGGTAAGTCCTGGTGGTCGGACCCAGCCTGCTATCGCGCAGGCAAGTGATTATAGTGGCGCCATCTTGCTAGGCTCATGCTGCCCCCCTCCCACGGAGCTCATCTTTGATCCTCTCTTTAAAGAAAGAATCCAGAGTCCGGGTTGGCAGGTGGTCTTCAGGATAGCACGTGGGTAGTCTTGGCCACTCGGCGGTGACGGAAAAATACCCGCTGTGGTGGCGGGCGGGACGCGGCGCCGGCACGCACAGGCTACAGTTGAAGAAATAATGTAGACTAAGGAGGAGAGAAAGAGGGGGTTAGGCAAGCATGCAGTAACGAAGAGACGAAGGAGAGAAGGAAAAGAGACAGAAGGGGCGGGTGGCAGCGAGGGCAGGCAGGGTTAGGTATGGTTGGCTGGCCCATTCATTACAACACTCCTCTGGCCCCAACGACTCCTAATAGCCGGCTAATCACCCCGTGAACACGAATGGCCATAATTGGGGCAGCCGGAGGGACAGACAGGGGCAGAGGGGCGGCGCGGGACACCTTTGTTTAACCCTCGACTTCCTAACAATCGACTCCTCGGCAACTCCAACCATCGACTTGACCCCCCCCCCCCCCCGAAAAAAAAACAAGAAAAAGCTTTAATCAGCGTATAAAAGCAAGCTGCAATTACCCCCATGGAGACTGTATTACCTTGATGGGCCCAGTAATCACCTTGTCATTAGCCGGGACAGGTAATTAGAAGGCAAGGAAGAGTGGGAATGGAGAGGAACAGTAAGGTTATGAATAGCAGGCTAACCACTCGCTCCTTCTCGTTCTCCTCCCTTTCTTATGGTCCCCTTATTCGTATTTCCTTCTTTGTTTCTCTTTCTCTCTTTCTTTTATTTGTTGCTTCTCATTTTTTATCCTTCATCATCATCGGTTCTCTCTTTTTCTTTCTTTTTCCTTCCTTCTGATTCCTTTATTAGTATTTCCTTCTTTATTTCTCTTTCTCTCTTCTTTCTTTTATTCCTTCCTTCTTTTCTTCATGCCCTTATCCTATCCTCGCCTTCATCATCATCTGTTCTTTCTTTTTCTTTCTTTTTTCCTTCCTTCTGATTCCTTTATTCGTATCTCCTTCTTTATTTCTCTTTCTCTCTTCTTTCTTTTATTCCTTCCTTCTTTCTTTACTTCATGCCCTTATCCTATCCTCGCCTTCATCATCATCTGTTCTTTCTTTTTCTTTCTTTTTTCCTTCCTTCTGATTCCCTTATTCGTATCTCCTTTATTTCTCTTTCTCTCTTCTTTCTTTTACTCCTTCCTTCTTTCTTTACTTCATGCCCTTATCCTATCCTCGCCTTCATCATCTTCTGTTCTTTCTTTTTCTTTCTCTTTTCCTTCCTTCTGACTCCCTTATTCATATCTCCTTTATTTCTCTCTCTTCTTTCTTTTATTCCTTCCTTCTTTACTTCATAACCTTACCTTACCCTACCCTCGCCTTCATTATCCATTCTTTCTCTTCCTACTTCTCCTATTCGCTTCTCCTTCTTCACCGCGGCCAAGGAAATAAAATAACATGGAATGGTAACCCCGTTGGAAATGTCGGTCACGTCATCCTCGGTCGGGGTCGGAATGTAAACAAAGCAGCGTGTGTGTGTTTGAAGGCGTCAGGCGGGTGTAGTTGGCTTAGGTTTTTGTCCCTTCCCGGCGCCCTTTGTCCCTTTATTGATCCCGTGTTGCAATAGGTAAGTGTCCGAAGACTTGTACTATTTTTTTAGAAGGCCCGTGGAGAGGTGGAGGAGAGGAGGGAGAGGGAGGGAGAGGCTGAGACGTGAGGGAGGGAAGGAGGAAGGGAGGGAGGGTGTATGTGTGTGTGTGTGTGTGTGTGTGTGTGTGTGTGTGTTTTATGGTTCTCTCTTTCTTTCTTTCTTTCTCTCTTTCTTTCTCTATCTTTCGCTCTTTTTCTACTTCCTATTTTCATTATTTTTTTAATTCTACGTATGGAAAGAAAGTATTATCCCCTCTCTCTCTCTCTCTCTCTCTCTCTCTCTCTCTCTCTCTCTCTCTCTCTCTCTCTCTCTCTCTCTCTCTCTCTCTCTCTTTCTTTTTCTTCTTCTTCTTCTTCTTCTTCTTCTTCTTCTTCTTCTTCTTTACTTCATATATTCTTTCACTTATTGTTCCCTATTATTAGTTTCTTCTTCTTCTTCTTCTCCTCTCTGCCTACACCCTCTTCCCCCCTCTCTCTTCCTCCCTCCACCTCCACTCTCCTCCTCTCCCCTCTCAAAGGAACACAAGGAAGAACAAACAACAGCAGACTGCTGGCAGGGAGGTTGAGTGTGACAAGCTACACACTAACTATCTAATCAAGAACCATGCAGCATGGAAAAACTGCATGAATTTTATGTGGAAAGGAAAGAACTACCATTACTACTAACCACTAACCGGGATAAAGCGGACAAGGACACCAGTATTCGAAAGAACTTAACGTTATTACGACAATGAGTAATATCCTTATCTTCAAATTGTGATTTCTTCTTGTTCTATTTGATCGATCAATTGTCATTCTTCGTTTTGATAGGCTGAATAAATTTACTTCTTTAAGCCTTTGTTCATATGACAAATTTCTCGAACAATGCTGACCGGGCTTTAAATCGCTTGATATAGTGATTCCAAGATCCTTTTCTTTTTTCCGATGTGCAACACTTTACATTTGTCAACGTTAAATTTCATTAGCCATTGATTAATTTTGATACTTTGCAAGTGAGCCCATCATCGATATCATTAACATAAATTAAGAAGAGCATGGGGCCATCCATCTTCTACCTCATCCACCTCCATAGACCATTCTCCCAGCTGTCATTTGTACGAACCAGACGCTATTATTTGCATGACGATATTGAATCAGCTGTCGATGCAGGTCTCAAGACCTGTTAGCAAAATATCGTCCATCATCGTCTCTGGTATTCTATATGTAACGAGGAAGAATCAGCGCCCAGATTTGTTTTGGGGACGGACTCCACCTGAACGAGGTTGGTTCGGTGCGGCGAAGGCTAAAACTGCAGGCGAGGGCCGAACTCATTCAACACGACGCGGCCAAACCAGGAGTCATTTCCATTTTGTACACAAATGAAACCAGATGTGGTAGCCATCACAGAGACTTGGGCCAACTCTGCACATCTAGTATCTGAACTGTCATTTAAAATCGATTGCACAAGAAAGGAGGAGGAGTAATTTGCTCCGTAAAAAGTACGCTCCCTGCCATAAAAATAGACAAACAGAACGCAGAGAGTTACGACACCGTCTATGTGGAAATAACCGCGAATAATAAGAAACTAACACTTGCGACCGTATACAGGCCTCCAAAACAACAGGCAGCCAACGACACTGCCTTGTACGAAGAGCTTCACTCTTTAACACAAAGCAAAGAAGCAATAATAATTGGGGACTTTAATTTCCCTAACATTGACTGGGGACTGATGACTGGAGATCAAGAGGGTAACAGGCTCATGGAAATGATGGAGGATTCGTTCCGCACTCAAGTTGTAACTCAACCGACAAGAGAAAACAATCTGCTGGATCTGGTATTAGTAAGCGACCCCGACCTCATTCGCGACTGTGAAGTTGGTGAAAAAATTAATGGTTGCGATCACCACTTAATCCGTTTCAATGTCAACATAAGTCACAAACTCGTAGACAATCCGTCAGTGATACCAGACTACAAAAAAGCAAATTTCAACCTATCCCGTGAGCTGCTTCCCCCTGCGACCTGGGACCGACTTCACCTAACCGACAGTACAATCGACAACGTGTGGAACAACTTCAAAGATAAGCTTTTGCAGGTAGAGAAGGCTACAGTGCCTACGAAACCCAGGCGAGCAAATGGTACCGTGGATCCACCGTGGATGACCAGAGAAATAAAAAGGGCGGTAAACTTAAAAAAAAGGAATTATAACCTGATGAAAGAAAATGACACGGCCGAAGCCCGTACTCAGTACCACACCAGCTTCAGAGCTTGTCGCACCCTTATTCGAAGTAGTAAACGCAACTACGAAAAGCAAATAGCACGTGACATCAAAGCAAACAATAAAAATTCTTCACATACATCAGATCGAAAAATAAAATAAAATCCAGTATTGGTCCCCTGACAGATGAGACTGGATCTGTAACTCAGGACAGTAAACAGATGGCCAGAATCCTCAACAGTAACTTCGCATCCGTATTCACAGTCGAGGACATCGAAACCATTCCCGAGAGCCCTGACCCGCCGAGTGAGATCACGCCCCTGGAAATTGACACAATATATGAGACCAAGAAGTTAAAAAGTATTTGGACAAACTCGACACGAACAAGTCAACGGGACCCGACGGTTTGTCACCACGGTTATTTAAAGAGCTTAAACAACAAATACTTCAGCCACTCACTAACATATTCAACCAGTCTGTTAAATTGAACAAGGTCCCGGAAGACTGGAAGATGGCGAACGTAACACCGATTTTAAAAAAAAGTAGACAAAAGCGTTGCATTAAACTACAGGCCCATAAGTTTGACATCAGTGGCAGGAAAAATACTCGAAAAGATTATTAGAGATAAACTTGCCAAGTTTCTAAAAGACAATAATGTAATCTCCGACACCCAGCATGGCTTCAGAAACAAGCGCTCCTGCCTAACAAATTTATTAGACTTCTTCCAAGGTATATATAAGAACTGGGATGCCCACATTCCCAGTGATGTTATATACCTGGACTTTCAGAAAGCCTTCGACAAGGTACCGCACGAGCGACTCCTTAAGAAACTGCACTCGGCGGGCATCGGAGCCAATCTGATCGCGTGGATAAGAGATTGGCTCACCGACAGAAAACAACGAGTACTACTCAACGGACAGCCTTCCGATTGGCTTCCAGTCACTAGTGGAGTGCCTCAAGGGTCAGTGCTGGGACCCATCCTCTTTATCATATATATCAACGACCTCGAATCAGGATTGAAATCAACAATATCGAAATTTGCTGATGACACCAAGGTGGGTGGAGAGGCCCTCACAAAGACCGACTGCGAAATCATTCAGAAAGACCTCAATCACATTATCGAATGGTCAGAAAAATGACAAATGTCCTTTAATGTTGACAAATGCAAAGTCATGCACATTGGGTCCAGAAATAGTAACCACACATATATCATGAATGGGAGACCTCTGCAGGCGATGCAGGAGGAAAAGGATCTTGGAATCACTATCAGCAGTGACCTGAAACACGCGAATCACTGTAAAAAAGCCTACAACGAAGCCAACACTATGCTCGGGTTCATAGCGAGGAACTTCGAATGTAAAACGCCAGACGTGATGTTATCCTTGTATAATTCCATGGTAAGACCGCATCTCGAGTATGCAGTACAGTTCTGATCTTCTAATTACAGAAAGGACATTTATTTATTGGAAAGGATTCAACGACGCGCCACAAAGATGATTCCAATCTTAAGGGCTCAACCGTACGAAGAACGACTCAAGCGACTCAATCTCTTTATATTGGAGAAAAGGCACCTGCGAGGGGATATGATTCAAGTCTTCAAGTATCTGAAAAACTTCAATAACGTCGATTACTCCAAATTCGTTGAACTGCAAACCAACCTAAGAACTAGAAATAACGGTTTACCCATTCAGTCTAGTCGATGTAACACAGACATCGGAAGGAGTTTCTTTTCAAACCGAGTCATTCGTCACTGGAACACTCTTCCTTCAGAAGTAGTAAATGCGAATACCATCAACTCCTTCAAATATAGAATCGACCGTCACTTCGCTGCGTCAGGAGTGAACTGAATATTGAGGGACGTATTTTCAGACAGATTGAAGCAAGACCTCAACCTATATTCATATAATTCTCCCCCACAACCTAGATTGCAAGTAGCGTAAGTCAACAATAGAGTACAGCAACAGTTAATGTCCGCATGACAGGTGGAGTGAGGTGTGGGTGCAGTAAGGTGACAGGTTACTGGTGCCGTGCCTAGTACCGCCGGTAAAACGAGGATCAAGCCTCCACCTGTGCCCCTGAAACTACACCTCACCCATCGTGAGTATTGGGGGGTTTCTGGGGCTGCCCTGTGTAGGCCACTCGTCCTCTCCCAGTCTCCGTGTATTTCTATGTTCTGGTATCTGTTCCTCAATATCGAGGTGCTTTTCATCTGCTCCTCAATGTCGAGGTGCTTTCATCTGCTCCCCAGGCCCCAAGTGGCTGTCGAGCAGATTAAATCACCAAAGCGGGCAACCACGTAATGAACCAATAGGCTTTCTGTTGCCTGCATTTCCATGTTTCCATGTTTCTTCTTCTTCTTCTTTACTTCATATATTCATTCACTTATTGTTCCCTATTATCAGTTTCTTCTTCTTCTTCTTCTTCTTTACTTCATATATTCATTCACTTATTGTTCCCTATTATCAGTTTCTTCTTCTTCTTCTTCTTCTTCTTCTTCTTCTTCTTCTTCTTCTTTACTTCATATATTCATTCATTTATTGTTCCCTATTATTAGTTTCTTCTTCTTCTTCTTCTTTACTTCATATATTCATTCATTTATTGTTCCCTATTATTAGTTTCTTCTTCTTCTTCTTCTTCTTCTTCTTCTTCTTTACTTCATATATTCATTCACTTATTGTTCCCTATTATCAGTTTCTTCTTCTTCTTCTTCTTCTTCTTCTTCTTCTTCTTCTTCTTCTTCTTCTTCTTCTTCTTCTTCTTCTTCTTCTTCTTTACTTCATATATTCATTCACTTATTGTTCCCTATTATCAGTTTCTTCTTCTTCTTCTTCTTCTTCTTCTTCTTCTTCTTCTTCTTCTTCTTCTTCTTCTTCTTCTTCTTCTTCTTTACTTCATATATTCATTCATTTATTGTTCCCTATTATTAGTTTCTTCTTCTTCTTCTTCTTCTTCTTCTTCTTTACTTCATATATTCATTCACTTATTGTTCCCTATTATCAGTTTCTTCTTCTTCTTCTTCTTCTTCTTCTTCTTCTTCTTCTTCTTCTTCTTCTTCTTCTTCTTCTTCTTTACTTCATATATTCATTCACTTATTGTTCCCTATTATCAGTTTCTTCTTCTTCTTCTTCTTCTTCTTCTTCTTCTTCTTCTTCTTCTTCTTCTTCTTTACTTCATATATTCATTCACTTATTGTTCCCTATTATCAGTTTCTTCTTCTTCTTCTTCTTCTTCTTCTTCTTCTTCTTCTTCTTCTTCTTCTTCTTCTTTACTTCATATATTCATTCACTTATTGTTCCCTATTATCAGTTTCTTCTTCTTCTTCTTCTTCTTCTTCTTTACTTCATATATTCATTCACTTATTGTTCCCTATTATTAGTTTCTTCTTCTTCTTCTTCTTCTTCTTCTTCTTCTTCTTCTTCTTCTTCTTCTTCTTCTTCTTCTTCTTTACTTCATATATTCATTCACTTATTGTTTCCTATTATTAGTTTCTTCTTCTTCTTCTTCTTCTTCTTCTTCTTCTTCTTCTTCTTCTTCTTCTTCTTTTTTACTTCATATAGTCATTCACTTATTGTTCCCTATTATTAGTATTCTTCTTGTTCGCCTTTTTTTCTCCTTTATCAATTTTACTATCTCTAATTTCATGTAATTTTCTTCTTGTCTTCCTGTTTCCGCTCTTCATTGTCTTCTTCTTTGTTTTCTTATTTTCAGTCTTCCCCTCTCCTCATTTATCCTTATCATCTTCATTAATTTGATTTCTACATTATTCAGATATACCAACGCTTCTTCTTCTTCTTCTTCTTCTTCTTTTTCTTCTTCTTCTTCGTCTTCTTCTTCTTCTTCTCTTTCTTCTTTATCTTCAGCATCATCTCTATCTTCTCCCTCTTCTTTTTCTTCTTCTTCTTCTTCTTCTTCTTCTTCTTCTTCTGCATCATTACTATCATCATTTTCTCTCCCTCCTTCTCCTCCTCTTCTTTTATCTTCTTTCTTATCAATTTCATTTATACAATGTTCTCAACACAAACATTAGTCTTCATTAGCCTTCTCCTCCTCCTCCTCCTCCTCCTCCTCCTCCTCCTCACCATTATTACTGTTGTTCTCGTTAATATATTCCTCAGGTAAGGAGCTCACCTGATTTTACCTGTAATTTCTGCCGTCAGCGTCGTTTACCATCAAGCCTTTACCTGTTAAAGCCTCATTAGCTGCCGACAGGTTTGAGAGAGAGAGAGAGAGAGAGAGAGAGAGAGAGAGAGAGAGAGAGAGATGAACAACAATAAAAAGTAATAATTGATTGATAATGACAGTGTGTGCGTGTGTACGTGTGTGTGTGTGTGTGTGTGTGTGTGTGTGTGTGTGTGTGTGTGTGTGTGTGTGTGTGTGTGTGTGTGTGTGTGTGTGTGTGTGTGTGTGTGTGTGTGTGTGTGTGTGTGTGTGTGTGTGTGTGTAATCTGATTTTTCCTTCTTTATCTCCCTTTCCTCCTACCTCTTATCTCCTTTTCCTCCTCCTTCTTATCTCTTTCCTCTTTTTCTCTCCTCCTCCTCTTCCATTTTCTCTCCTTTCTTTCTCTTTTCCTTACTTCTGTTCTCTCTTTTTTTTTGTTCCTTCTCCTCCTCCTTTTCCTCCTCCCACTTTTCCTCCTCCTCCTCCTCCTCTCCCTCTCTTTTAATTTCCTCATTATTCTTTCTTCCATACCTTTCTCTATGTTATTTTTTCTTCCTTTCTTTCTTCTTTCTTCTTCCTTTCTTCGTTACTCCTCCTTTTCCTCTTCTTTCTTTTCTTTTTTTAATTTTCTTTTTTTTTCTTCTATATATTTCTCTATGTTATTTTTTCCTCCTTTCTTTTCCTTCTCTTTTCCTCCTTTTCCTCCCGACTTTCTTTTCTTTAAACATCACATTTTTTTCTTTCTATCTTTCTTTCTTTTTCTTTTTATCATCTTTTTTATCTCCATCCTTTAATCGTTCTCTCTCTCTCTCTCTCTCTCTCTCTCTCTCTCTCTCTCTCTCTCTCTCTCTCTCTCTCTCTCTCTCTCTCTCTCTCTCTCTCTCTCTCTCTCTCTCTCTTTCAGTATTTCAATTTTGTTTTTTTTTTTTTTTTTTTTTTTTTTATTTTTTTATATATCTTTCTCTCTCTCTCTCTCTCTCTCTCTCTCTCTCTCTCTCTCTCTCTCTCTCTCTCTCTCTCTCTCTCTCTCTCTCTCTCTCTCTCTATTATAATTTTTTTCTTTTCCTTCTTTTTCTCAATATTTTCCTTCCTTTTCTTCTTTTCCTCTTCCTTCCTTTCTTTTTCTTTAATCCGTCTGTTTTTTTTTTTCTCTCTTCCTACACTAGACAAGGCAGGCTCTCTCTCTCTCTCTCTCTCTCTCTCTCTCTCTCTCTCTTGTTTTCTTTCTCTTTCCTTTCTTTTCCTTTCTTCCTTTTTCTTTTTTTCTCTTCCTATAATTTTTTTTCTCAATATTTTCCTTTCGCTCTCTCTCTCTCTCTCTCTCTCTCTCTCTCTCTCTCTCTCTCTCTCTCTCTCTCTCTCTCTCTCTCTCTCTCTCTCTCTCTCTCTCTCTCTCTCTCTCTCTCTCTCTCTCTCTCGCCGCGGGTCGCCTACATTACTACAATAGGAACCCGGTGTTGAGAGAGGAGGAGGAAGAGGAAGAGGAGGAGGAGGAGGAGGAGGAGGGCATATAAGTCACATGAAAGAAGAGGGAAAAAGAAAAGGGCGAGGAAATGTTTACAAACACTAGTATTATTCCTCCTCCTCCTCCTCCTCCTCCTCCTCCTCTTCCCCTCACTTCCCCTCATTGTTCCTGCCAACCCCTCGCGGCCTCATTACTCTCTCTCTCTCTCTCTCTCTCTCTCTCTCTCTCTCTCTCTCTCTCTCTCTCTCTCTCTCTCTCTCTCTCTCTCTCTTTTTCTCATTTCTCTCTCTCTCTCTCTCTCTCTCTCTCTCTCTCTCTCTCTCTCTCTCTCTCTCTCTTTTATTCATGGGTGACAAAAGTGGGCGTGGCGAGGTGATGGTGGGCGTGCGCGTGTGTGTGTGTGTGTGTGTGTGTGTGTGTGTGCGCTTGTGTGTGTGTGTGTGTGTATGTGTGTGTGTGTGTGTGTGCGCGCGTTCCCAATTGTCGTATGCAAATCAGAAGGAAAATAATGAAGAAAGAAAATAATGAAAATGGAAATAAGAGAGAGAGAGAGAGAGAGAGAGAGAGAGAGAGAGAGTAAAGATAAGACATAAGGAAACTGAGATAAAAAAGAAGAAAGGAAAATAAATGAAAATATGAAAACCGTAATAGGGAGGAAAGAAGAAGAAAAAGAAAGAAAAGAGAGTAAAGAAAGGAAGGAGAGTTAGAAGATAAAGGAGGAAGGAGGAAAGGAGGAAGAAGAAGGATGAGAAGAGGAGGGAATAAAGAAGGAGAGAAAGGATAGGGAAGGAAGGAGAGGAAGGGAAGAGAAAGGAAGAGAAAAAGAAAGGAAATAAATTGCGTACGTGTGTGTGTGTGTGTGTGTGTGTGTGTGTGTGTGTGTGTGTGTGTGTGTGTGTGTGTGTGTGTCTCTCTCTCTCTCTCTCTCTCTCTCTCTCTCTCTCTCTCTCTCTCTCTCTCTCTCTCTCTCTCTCTCTCTCTCCTTCATATGTTTTTAACGATGCTAATGAAGTTTTCCTCCCTCCCTCCCTCCTCCTCCTCCTCCTCCTCCTCCTCCTCCTCCTCCTCCTCCTCCTCCTCCTCTCTCTCTCTCTCTCTCTCTCTCTCTCTATCTCTCTCTCTCTCTCTCTCTCTCTCTCTCTCTCTTATATGGATGGCTGTATCTCGTTTTCTCCGTTCTTCCCTCCTCCTCCTCCTCCTCCTCCTCCTCCTCCTCCTCCTCCTCCTCCTCCTTCTCCTCCTCCTCGTCAAATAATAGTTTAAACTTTTTTTTTTCTTGTTTGTTGTTTATATTTTTTCTTCCTCAATAAAGATATAAATAAATGAGACAGGAAGAATGGAAAATGCAGTTCAGGAAGGAGGAAGTGGGCGAAGAAATTGATGTAAGAAAGAAGGGAGGAAGGAAGGAAGGAAGGAAGGAAGGAAGGAGATAATGGAACGAGGGAACGGGTGAACAGATTGATGAGTGAGGGAGTAAAGGAAGCAATGAATAAATGAAGGAATGAAGGAAGAAAGAATGAACGAGGGAATTAATTGATGAAGGATAAAATAATGGAAGAAAACAGTAAGAGAGAGGAAGGAAGGAATGAAGGAAGGAAGAATGAAGGAGGGAATAAATTGATGAAGGAGAAAATAAAGGAAGAAAACAGTAAGAGAGAGGATGGAAGGAAGGAAGGAAGGAAGGAAGGACGGAATGAAGGAAGGAAAGAATGAAGAATGAAGGAGGGAATAAAGAAAGAAAGCAGTTAGTGAGGAAAGATATGAATGAAGACAGTGAGAGAGAGAGAAAGGAAGGAAAGAAGGAAGGAAGGAATATAAAGGAAGAATTAAGAGAGAGAGAGAGAGAGAGAGAGAGAGAGAGAGAGAGAGAGAGAGAGAGAGAGAGAGAGAGAGAGAGAGAAAGGAATTTGTATATCTTGTTTAATCTTTGTTATTTTCTTTACTATTTTCATTATTTTTATTATTATTGTTACTATTATTATTATTATTCATTTATTTTTTCTTCTTCATTTTCTTTATCTTCGTCTTTGTTTACGTTTTCGTCTGTGATTTGAGTTCTTTTTCTTTTCTTCTTCTTCTTTTTCTTTTTCTTAGTGTTATTTTTCTTGTTCTTGGTCTTTTTTTTGTTCACCTTCGTTTTCATTTATTTTAGTTTATTTATTATTATTAGTATCATTATTATTATTATTATTATTATTATTATTATTATTATTATTATTATTATTATTATTATTATTGTTATTATTATTATTATTATTATTATTGTTATTATTATTATTATTATTATATCGGGAAATCTTCGTCTCCGTCTATCATAAATTATTTGACCTTCAATATATATTTTCTTTGTGCTTTCTTTCACATTTCTAATTTCTATAACAAGCTCAAATTACAAGTCTGTCTACCTTGTTACAATTTATGAGACTTCCCTTACCTGCAAATCCTTCAACAAGCTGAACGTGTTGTATTTATAACACTCCAACACCAGGCGGCAAGTGTTATGTCGTGCACAGTCTTGTATATAAAAGTATCGATTGTAATCAAGAGAAATGTTATGTATAGATATTAGTGTAAGGTTAGGGAGGGATTGGGAAGTGAAGAGAAAGGATATTGTGGTAGAATTCTTCAACGTCTGGTCTGTAGGTGTCGGTAGGCTCTCTGGATGAGGTATACGATGGTTGGCCCCAGTCTGTTAAATGGCGCAGGCAAGTGTTTATAGTGGCGCCGTTCTTGCTTGTCCCGTTTAGAGGTTAGGGAGACATTGGGAAGTGAAGAGAAGGGATGTACACGTCTGTCTTATAGGGTCGATAGGCTGTCTTGATGGGGTATACGATGGTTGGCCCCAGTCTGTTCAAGTGGCGCAGGCAAGTGTTTATAGTGGCGCCGTTCTTGCTTGTCCCGTTTAGAGGTTAGGGAGACATTGGGAAGTGAAGAGAAGGGATGTTGTGGAATAATTCTTACACGTCTGTCTTATAGGGTCGGTAGGCTGTCTTGATGGGGTATACGATGGTTGGCCCCAGTCTGTTAAATGGCGCAGGCAAGTGTTTATAGTGGCGCCTGTCCTGCTTGTCTCGTGTAGATAGTAATGAAGGGGTGTTCTGTATATATTAGTGCAAGGTTAGGAAGGGATTGGGAAGTGAAGAGAAGGAATATTATAAGAGAAGATAAGATAAGATAAAATAACTTTATTGTCACATTGAATACGAAATACATGAAATTTGTTTTGACATTGAGCTCATCCATGGTATCATTTTCAAGAAGAGTATCAAGACACCTCTCCACCCGAAATTGACCTCTCTTTTGGCTACTCTTTACTTTTATCTTTTATGGGAGCGGCGAGTAGCGGGCTTTTTTTATTGTACACTTTTTGTTGCCCTTGAGTCGTGTCCATTGATGTAAAAAATAAAAAAATAAAATCTTCAATGTCTGGCTTATAGGGTCGGTAGGCTCTCTAGATGAGGTATACGATGGTTGGCCCCACTGTGTTGCGTGGCGCAGGCAAGTGTTTATAGTGGCGCCTGTGTTGCTTGACCCGTGCTGACCCCCGACTGTGTGGTTAGCGGGTTTGCGTGACATGTCTCTTAGTCTCTTTCATTCCTCTTCATTCACGGGGCTTCGTGGTGCAGTGGTTAGCACACTCGACTCACAACCGAGAGAGCCCGGGTTCGATTCCCGGGTTGAGTTAAAAAATTTGGGCGGCTTTTCCGATACCCTACGCCCCTGTCCACTCAGCAGTGAATGGGTACCAGGTATTAATCGTGGGTTGTGTCTCCTATAATTCCTTCCCCTTCTGTCTCTCTCCGGCATATGACCACAGATGTTGCGCCGACTAAACGAAACATTCCAACTTTTCCTCTGCATTCACATTTGCGAACAGAGGAGATATACAAAAAAATACGAGACTAATTGATATCTCTCTTCTTTTTATTTCTCTCCTTCAATCCTCCCCTCTTCACACTTACCGACAACGAAGAAGCTTTTGCTAGATAACAAGGCACAAATTGGTCACTCGATAACGATGATGCAACACTTCTTTATTTTCCTCCTTTTTCTTGTTTTGTTTTTCTTTTTCTTCTTTTGTTTTTAGTTGGAGGCGCTGAAGGAATGATTGTAATCTTTGGATAATTGGCAAAGGACGGAATATTTTACTGCTTTGTGATGTATTTTGTTGTCGTGTGTTGCTGGTAAACTATATCATTAGAAGAGAGAGAGAGAGAGAGAGAGAGAGAGAGAGAGAGAGAGAGAGAGAGAGAATAAGAAGAAGAAACTTTTAGAAGATGAGAGAGAAAATAATAAAGGAAAATCAGATGAAAAGGAGGAATGGAATCAAGAGAGAAGAAAGAAATGATAAAATGTGATGAAAGAAAGAAAGAATGCATGAAGGAATAGATATTACCAATGAAAATAAAAAAAAACAAAGAAAAGAAGGAAAGAAAATGAAAAGAAGGAAGAAAGGAATAAAAGAATGAAGGAAAAGAAAAGTAAGAAAAATAAGATAATACGAAATCAGAGAGAGAGAGAGAGAGAGAGAGAGAGAGAGAGAGAGAGAGAGAGAGAGAGAGAGAGAGAGAGAGAGAGAGAGAGAGCTAAGTATTCAGCGTGGCTCCACTACAAGCGGAACCCGACTCGGCGCAACAAGGTCCTGCACCGTGCGGCCTGCAGGAGGATGGTGGTGACCAGTAAGTGGGCCATAAGGAAGTGGGAGGAAGACATGAGGCGCAAGCTGTGTGGAGCAGGGGTAGGAAATAAGACCTGGTGGTCCCTCGTCAAGGAAAGGCAGGGGATCAGCCGCCAGGACGCGATTCCTCCTCTCTCAAGACATAATGGAACAGTGGCCACCAGCAGCAAGGATAAACCCCAGCTGCTGGCCAGTCTCTTCGCCGAGAAGATGAAGGTGGATAACCCCGGACAGACACCGCCACATCTGGAACAGCAGTGCGAGGAGACTGTCACGAAAGTGGAGGTGACAAAGGTGTTGGTCGAGCGCCTGCTGCGAGGGCTGGACACCCAGAAGGCGACCGGCCCCGATGACCTCAGCCCGCACCTGCTGAAGCAGTGTGCCCACGAGTTGTCTGCCCCTCTCACCACAGTCTTCTCTGCCTGCCTCCGGGAAAACACCTGCCCATCGGCGTGGAAAGAGGCTCGGGTGGTTCCCGTCCACAAGAGGAGCTCCAGGTCTGACCCCAAAAACTACCGGCCCATCTCCTTGCTGTCTGTGGTGTGGAAAGTGTTCGAGAGGGTCGTGGCAGACGTAGTCTGTCGCCACCTCAAGGACAACTACCTCCTCTCGGACCAACAGTATGGGTTCAGACCTGGCCGGTCCACCTCCGATCTGCTGATGCTCCTCACCAAGAACTGGCAGGACGCCCTTGACGACGGCCTGGACACTGTCGTGGTAGCCTTGGACATAGCGGGTGTCTTTGACAGGGTGTGGCACGGAGGTCTCCTTGAAAAACTCCGTGGTAAGGGCATCCAAGGTGACCTCCTTCAGCTCCTGGGAGACTACCTTCAAGGAAGGACCCTCCAGGTTGTCGTCAACGGGCAGACGTCCGACTCCTTGCCAGTGGAGGCATCAGTGCCACAGGGCTCAGTGCTAGGGCCAGTTCTGTGGAACATATATGTGGACGACCTTCTCCGGCAGCTGCCAGCAGTCTCAGCTTACGCTGATGACTGCACTCTCTCCTGCACCTACCCCAGACAAGACTGTGGGCGAGCTGCTGACGAGGTCAATCAGCAGCTGAAGGTGCTACAGGAGTGGGGTGCCCGCTGGCAGGTGACCTTTGCTCCAGAGAAGACCCAGGCAATGGTGGTCTTTCGATCCCCCACTGCCGGGCCAGCAGTGGAGGGGAAGCTAAGCTTTGGTGGCGTCCCCCTCCCACTCCAGGAATCCGTCAAGATTCTGGGAGTGGAAGTGGATCGAGGGCTACGGTTTGACAGCCACATCAAACACATTGCCCAAAAGGCCTCCCACAGAGTCTCCTGCCTGCGAAGGGTGGCCAGCTTCCTCGACAAAAAAGGGAGGCTGTTGCTCTACAAGGCCCAGATACGGCCTTACCTGGAGTACGCTGCCCTCTCTTGGATGTCGTGTGCTGCCTCGCACAGCGGGAGACTCGACGCCATCCAGAGACGGGCACTGCGACTGGTGGATGCGGCAGACCCCCCAACCGGGCAGGAAACTCTCAGCTCCGTCGACTCCTTGGAACACCGCAGGGACGTAGCTGCTCTTGTGGTGTTACATAAGGCACAAGTGCAGGGAGTGCCACACCTGGTGGGCTTACGCCAACCTCCGAGAGTCACCACGCGGGACACGAGAACGGTGCTATCCCGTGGTGACGCAGTGGAGGTGCCGTGTTCCCGTACCAGCCAGCACCAGCGCACCTTTTCGGGAAGAGTCTGCCGGATGTGGAACATGTTCACGGCCTGTATACCAAACATCCGGGAGATGAACACCCAAAAAATAAAACTGTCGGCCCACCACTGGAGGGGCTCACTCCCCACCCCACTGACACTCGTGGTGGAGCAGTGACACGAGTGTAGTGTGCAGTGCGCTCACATATATTCTGTATTGTATGTTTTTTTTTTTTTTCTTATAGTATATATATATTTATTTTATAGTTTATGTAGTTATTTTTTTTATATAGATTTTATTCTGCCCTTTGAATAGGCAGCACACGACAGTGCACCTTTGGGTATGTAAATATTATACATGTGCCTATGTTTAAATAAAAGAGAGAGAGAGAGAGAGAGAGAGAGAGAGAGAGAGAGAGAGAGAGAGAGAAAAGAAAGAGAAAGAACGAAAAAGGAGAGAGAGAGAGAGAGAGAGAGAGAGAGAGAGAGAGAGAGAGAGAGAGAGAGAGAGAGAGAGAGAGAGAAAAAAAAGGAAAAAAGAAAGAAAGAAGACAGAAAGAGATAGAAAGAACGAAAAAGGAGAGAGAGAGAGAGAGAGAGAGAGAGAGAGAGAGAGAGAGAGAGAGAGAGAGAGAGAGAGAGAGAGACCAAACACACACTTGCCTTTCTTTTTTTTACCCTAATACACGAAAATTCACATCGTTGTTTAAATAAAAAAAAAACTCATCTTTTACCTGGCCATAAACTAACCTAATCAGGCCAGGTGTTGTCTATAAGTTAAGATGTTTATTAAGCATTTCGGATCGCCAGGTGGAGTTACAGGTGATACGAGAGAGGAAGAATTACACTTTGCTGGTTATTAGAGGCTGTGGGGGAGAGTCAGACGAGTATTTGGCTAATTTTCCTCAATATTAAGTAACTCACACGTACACTGGGGAAGGTCTTATTGAAGGCTGTTATTTATTTCTCATTATTATTATTATTATTATTATTATCATTTTTTTACGTTTTGCTTGTGGTCGTATTGCTTATTCTCTTATTGAATGTTGTCTTGTTATTATTTTATTTATTTTTATTTGTTATTATTATTATTATTATTATTTTTTTTTACGTTATGATTATTCCGCCGGTGGTCTTCAGGGCTGCATGTGGGGTAGTCTGTGCCCACTCAGCGGTGACGGGAAAATCCTAGCTTGTGACGGCGGGCGGGACTCGAACCACTCAATTTTTAATAGCGACCGCCTCCTCACTTTCCATGGGTAGTGTTATGAGCCTGGTGATAGTCTGACAAGGCTTTGGTAGAGGAGGTTGTTGTGTTAGTATTGCCATGGGTAGTGTTATGAGCCTGGTGATAGTGTGACAAGGCTTTGGTAGAGGAGGTTGTTGTGTTAGTATTGCCATGGGTAGTGTTATGAGCCTGGTGATAGTGTGACAAGGCTTTGGTAGAGGAGGTTGTTGTGTTAGTATTGCCATGGGTAGTGTTATGAGCCTGGTGATAGTGTGACAAGGCTTTGGTAGAGGAGGTTGTTGTGTTAGTATTGCCATGGGTAGTGTTATGAGCCTGGTGATAGTGTGACAAGGCTTTGGTAGAGGAGGTTGTTGTGTTAGTATTGCCATGGGTAGTGTTATGAGCCTGGTGATAGTGTGACAAGGCTTTGGTAGAGGAGGTTGTTGTGTTAGTATTGCCATGGGTAGTGAGTTTGAAAAGGTTTTTATATAGCTTGTGTTAGTATTTCCATGGGTAGTGTTAGGAGCCTGGTGATAGTCTGACAAGGTTTTGATATAGCTTGTGTTAGTATTTCCATGGGTAGTGTCAGGAGCCTTCTGGTAAGTTACATTGAACCAGACTCGCCTCCTTTCTGGGCTTTGAAAATACTGGTTGAGAGGCGAAAGCTGGGAGTTAAGTGCCAGTTTTACAGTCCAATACAGAAAGTTTGTGAGCTCTCCAACCAAGCACAAAATACGACGAAAATTCCTTGTTTGGCGTTGATATAGAAAGTTGGATATTTTAGGAAACCACACATCAGGAAATCTCTTTACTAGTACCTGGTTTTGAGTGGAAATAACGGATCATTGAGGAGAATATTGTTTGGTTTGGGGACTTACAATGACTCGGTGGTTGGACTGTCGAACTGGCCCAAAGCTTAGACTTAGACTGAAATGGATGTGGCCCGTTGACGACCTAGTGTAACGGGGTGACCTTGGTGGAGCCGACGGCGTGACAGGAATAAAAATGAAGAGTGCACAACCCCAACCACTCTTTTTTTTTTATTATTATTGTTATTATTATTATTATTATTCATTTTTCTTCCCCTGTTTCATTTTCTTTATTTTCTTTTCTGTATTCGCTTTCGTCTGTGATTTGAGATTTTCTTCTTCTTCTTCTTCTTCTTCTTCTTCTTCTTCTTCTCTCTTCTTCTCTGTGATTTGAGTTTTCTTCTTCTTCCTCTTCTTCTTCTTCTTCTTCCTCTTCTTCTTCTTCTTCTTCTTCTTTTTCTTAGTGTTGTTCTTTTTGTTCTTGTTCTTCTTTTTGTTCACCTCCGTCTTCATTTATTTTAGTTTATTTACTTATTTATTATTTTTATTATTATTATTATTATTATTATTATTATTATCATTATCGCCTGTTTGTTTGGTTGTTTCTTTGT
>NC_066569.1:3982016-3987016 GCF_024679095.1 Eriocheir sinensis | reverse complement strand
CTTTTCTCATTCTTAATCTTTAGTATATCTTTAACTTTTGTCTGTTTCTTAAGCCTATCTTTATTTTCCGGGGACTTGGTGTGAAGGGGTGGTGAAGGGGAGAAGGGGAAGATGATAGGGAATGTGATGAGAAGGGGAGTTTTCCGTCTCCATCTTCTACGTTGTCATTTTTCCTACTTTGTCCCTCCTTTTCCTCCTCCTTTCCTTCTTTTCTCCATTCCTTCATCATTCCTTCTTCTGCTTCCTCGTTTCAGTCTAAGTTCCCTCTTCCTCTCCCTTTCCCTCCTTTTCCTCTCCCTTTCCTTCTTTTCTCCATTCCTTCATCCTTCCTTCCTTCTTCTGCTTCTTCGTTTCAGTCTAAGTTCCCTCTCCCTCTCCCTTTCCTTCTTTTCTCCATTCCTTCATCCTTCATTCATTTTCCTGCTTCTTCGTTTCAGCCCTTATTAATTCCCTCTTCCTCTCCCTCTCCCTTCTTTTCCTCTTCCTTTCCTTCTTCTCTCCTTCAGTCCTCCTTACATTCCCTCTCCCTCTCCCTTCTTTTCCTCTCCTTTTCCTTCTTTTCTCCATCCCTTCATCCTTCCTTCATTTTTCTGCTTCTTCGTTTCAGCCATCCTTAAATTCCCTCTTCCTCCTTTTCCTCCTCCTTTTCTTCTTCTCTCCTTCCTTACAAATTCATGGACGGTGAGGTTAGGTGGGGTTAGGTTCACAGGAGCTGCCTTGTATAGACCTACCGACCTCTTGCAGACTCCTTACGTTCTTATGTGATTATGTATTTGTTTTGTTATAATGTTGGTGACGAGGGAAGGCAAGGTAAGTTAATTTGTTAGTGAGAATGTTGTTTACCTGTATGTTGACACCTGAGGATATGGAATTATTGGCTTTTTATTTGTTTATTTGTTTATTTATTATTATTATTGTTGTTGTTGTTGTTGTTTTGCTTCTTGTTTTTGCTCTCGTTCTTGTTCCTCTTCCTCCTCCTCCTCCTCCTCCTCCTCTTCCTCCTCTTCCTCTTCCCCTCACTCTGCCTCTGTATCGGCGCCTCAGGGGATTAGCTGAGAGGAGGAAGAGGAAGAGGAGGAGGAGGAGGAGGAGGAGGAAGAGAAGAGGGGAGAGGTGTCAACAAGGAGGAGGATAATTACTGGTTAATGATCATCTTAACACACACACACACACACACACACACACACACACACACACACGCGAACACACGCACATAATTAGTTGATGGAGGGCAATTATTACGTACATGCAAGTTAATTACGTGCACATGACTGTTAATTAGACGTACATGAGCGGCTTTTAGGGCAATGATTAGCGTGTACGTAGAGCTCCGGGCACGTGGCGGCCATCTTGCTTTTTGGGGGGAGGGGGGGAGTATGGATGGATGGAAGGGGAGAGAGAGAAACGTAAAGGAAGGGAACAGAGAGAGGGGGGGAAAGGAAGGGAAGAGGAAGGGGAACTGAGGAGATATATGGAGAAGGGAAGAGAGGAGAGGAAGGGGAAAAAGAGGGGAAGGAGGAGGGGAAAAAGGGGAGGGAGGGAAAAGAAGTGAAAAGAGGGAAGGAGAGGAGCGAGAGGAAGAGAAGGGAGGAAAGCGGATGGAGAGAAAAAGAGAAGGGAAGAGAAAGCAGGAAAAAGGGAGGGAAGAAGAGAGGAAAAGGGGATGAGTGGGGAGGGAGGGAGGGAGGGAAAAAAAGGGATTGTTATGGAGGAAAATGAAGAACAAGAAGAACAAGAACTAGAAGAGAAGAAGGGTAAAGAAGAAGAGAAAGAAGAGAAAGACAGAATAAAAATGGAATCGGGAGAAAAGGCAAAGAAAGGAGGGGAAAACAAGAACAAGAAGAACAGGAACAACAAAAGAAGAAGGATAAAAAGAAAGAAAGAAAATAAAACAAGGAAGAGAAAGACAAGAATAAAAATGGAATAGGAAGAAAAGGCAAATAAAGAAGGGAGAAACAACAACAAGAGAAAAAAGGATAAAAATAAAGAAAGAAAATAAAACAGGGAAGAGAAAGAAAAGAATAAAAAAGGAATAGGGAGAAAGAACAAGAAGAACAGGAACAACAAAAGAAGAAGGGATAAAAAGAAAGAAAGAGAAGAAAACAAGGAAGAGAAAGAAAAGAATAAAAATGGAATAGGAAGAAAAGGCAAATAAAGAAGGGAGAAACAATAACAAGAGAAAAAAGGATAAAAGAAAGAAAGAAAATAAAACAAGGAAGAGAAAGAAAAGAATAAAAATGGAATAGGAAGAAAAGGCAGTTAAAGAAGGGAGAAACAACAACAAGAGAAAAAAGGATAAAAATAAAGAAAGAAAATAAAACAGGGAAGAGAAAGAAAAGAATAAAAAGGGAGGGGAAGAGAAAAAGGGAGAAAAAGGGTGAAATACGTAATCCTTTGACCCCCTTTTCGTTATAGATGTTTAGGTAGAACGAAAGAGAACGACCCATTTGTGTGTGCGTATGTGTGTTCGTAAATGGGTGTATGGGAGGGGGGGAAGGGTGGGAGAGAGGGATGGGAAAGGGGTGGGAAAGAAAGGGATGTGAGAGGGTGTATAGTGGAAAGGGAAGAAAGGGGAAATAAGGGAAGGTTAGAAGAAGGAAGGGAAAGGGAAGGGAAGGAAAGGAAAGGGAAGGGAAAGGGAAGGGAAAGGGAAGGGAATGGAATGACAATAACACAAACAAGGACTTTATTTTCCTTCCCTTTCCTTCCCTTCCCTTCCCTTCCTTTTCTTTCCCTTCCTTTTCCTTCCCTTCCTTTTCCTTCCTTTTCTTTCCCTTCCTTTTCTTTCCCTTCCTTTTCTTTCCTTCCCTTCCTTCCTTCCCTTCCCTTCCATTTCCTTACCTTCGTTTACCTTCCCTTCCATTTCCTTCCCTTCCATTGCCGTCCCTTCCCTTCCCTTCCCTTCCCTTCCCTTCCCTTCCTTTTCCTTCCCTTCCTTTTCCTTCCCTTCCTTTTCCTTCCCTTCCCTTCCCTTCCTTTTCTTTCCCTTCCTTTTCCTTCCCTTCCTTTTCCTTCCTTTTCTTTCCCTTCCTTTTCCTTCCCTTCCCTTCCCTTTCCTTCCCTTCCCTTCCCTTCCTTTTCTTTCCCTTCCTTTTCATTCACTTCCTTTTCCTTCCTTCCTTCCTTCCTTCCCTTTCCTTCCTTCCCTTCCTTTCCTTTCTTTCCTTTCCTTTCCTTTTTCCTTCCCTTCCTTCCCATCTCTACCTTCCCTTCCTTTCCCTTCCCTTCCCTTCCCATCCCTTCCCCTCCCTTCCTTTCCCTTCCCTTTCCTTCCCTTCCCTTCCCTTCCCTTCCTTTCCCTTTCCCTCCTTTCCCTTCCCTTCCCTTTCCTTCCCAGAGAGAGAGAGAGAGAGAGAGAGAGAGAGAGAGAGAGAGAGAGAGAAAGAGAAATACAAACCATTAAATTTAAAGAGCCTGGAGCGATTCCGTGAGAGAGAGAGAGAGAGAGAGAGAGAGAGAGAGAGAGAGAGAGAGAGAGAGAGAGAGAGAGAGAGAGAGGCGTGAGGAATCGTCAAATCTTGTACCAAAAAAAAAAAATCGTGTAATTGGAGACATTTCGCTTTTCAACTCGAATAAAAGGGGAAGAGGAGGAGGAGGAGGAGGAGAGGAAAGGGTGGAAAGTGAGAAGAGGAGAAATGAGGAAGGAGGAGGAGAAGGAGAAGAAGAAAGAGAAGAAGGGGGAAAGAAGAAATGATATAGAGAATTGAGGGAAGAAACTGTAGGAAAAAAGGAGGGAAGAAAAGAATATAGAGAGGAAATAAGGGAAGAAGAAGGGAAGGAAAAAGTTGAAGGAAGGACACGAGAGTATACGAGGGGAATGAGAGGGAAAGGAAAAAGAAAATCAAGGAAAAGAACAGCAAGAAAGGGTAAAGAAAAGGTGAATAGAGAGAGAAAAGAAAGATAAATATGATGAGAAAAACGAGAGGAAGAGGGAAAGGAAAAAGTAAGAGAGGGGAAAAGTGAAAAGGAGAGGAGAGAGAAGGAATGAAGAGGAAGAGAAAGAAGGAATGGAGGAAAAAAGAGAAAAGGAGGAAATAAAGAAAAAGAGGTTTGATAAAGAGAGGGGAAGAGAGGGGAAGGCCTGAGGGTACCTTCTATCATCACGTGACTCCTCCTCTTCCCCTCTTCTTCCTCCTCCTCCCCTCTTTAATATAACGAGGTAGAAAGGGGAAAAAGAAAGGGGAAAGATAAAGAGGGAGGAGGAGGAGGAGGAGGAGGAGGAGGAGGAGGGAAATTAGAATATAGGAAAAGTAAAAAAAGGAAAAGTCGTATTTGCTCTCTCTCTCTCTCTCTCTCTCATTTTTTGCTGCTCTAACTCTTTGATTTTTCACGCTTAGAGAGAGAGAGAGAGAGAGAGAGAGAGAGAGAGAGATTTGATAACGATATTGGAAATGGCTTTTGTTATGTCCAATATTTTTTTGTTATCTTTATTATTATCTTTATTATCTTTCTTCGTCTTCTTCTTCTTCTTCTTCTTCTTCTGTCTCATTATTATTATTTTTGTTATTATTATTTATTTTCTTTATTTTTTGTGACTTTCTTTCTTTCTTTTCCTTTCTTTCTTTCTTTTTCTTTCTTAATCTTAGTTTTCTTTTGAGCAAATAGACATATGCATCTCTCTCTCTCTCTCTCTCTCTCTCTCTCTCTCTCTCTCTCTCTCTCTCTCTCACACACACATTTCAAGGATTGTCAAATTTACCCTTTCGAATTTTTTTTACATATTTTTTTTTTGAGTCCTTGTCGAAAGGTTCAAATTTTCCTCTTTTTTTTCCTCCCTTTCTTCCTTTTCTTCCTCTTCGTGTTAAGTGAAGAAGCGTGACGAAGAGGAGGTGATGGATGGTGATGGAGGAGGAGGAGGAGGAGGAGGAGGAGGAAGAGGAGGAGGAGGAGGAGGAGGAGGAGGAGGAGGAGGAGGGATGTAAAAAAGGATGATACCGATTTTAAAAGTAGTTCAGAGAGAGAGAGAGAGAGAGAGAGCACGAAAAAACGACTTTCTCTCT
>NC_066569.1:3972016-3977016 GCF_024679095.1 Eriocheir sinensis | reverse complement strand
GCAGGCGGGAGGAGGGAGGGAGGGAGGGAAGGGAGGGAAAGGAGGGAAGGGAGGTAATTGTCACACTGAGAGAGAGAGAGAGAGAGAGAGAGAGAGAGAGAGAGAGAGAGAGAGAGAGAGAGAGAGAGAGAGAGAGAGAGAGAGAGAGAGAGAGAGAGAGAGAGAGAGAGAGAGAGTAAGATAGTCAGACTCACCATAGACCTTTTAATAAATACTAATATGACATAAAGTATATCATTAAAACACTAAATACACTATCATCATCATCATCATCATCATCACTATAGGCCGCCAGGTGTACGATAATGGGCAGCCGCGTACGACAATCCCCTCATCATATTAATCAACACGGTAATTATGCAAGAGTTACTCAGAATCTCTCATCAGCTGTTTTATGAAGGGGGGAAGGGAAAGGAGGAAGGGTTGATGTAGAGGTGGAGGAAGAGGAGGGAGAAAAGGGAGAGAGGGAATGGGAGATTGAAAAGGGAAGGGAGAGAAGGGAATAGGGAAGGGGAGAGAGGGAATGGGAGATTGGAAAGGGAAGGGAGAGAAGGAAATAGGGAAGGGGAGAGAGGGAAAGGGAGATTGGAATGGGAAGGGAGAGAAGGAAATAGAGGAAGGGTAGAAAGGGAAAGGATGATTGGAATGGGAAGGGAGAGAAGGAAATAGAGGAAGGGTAGACAGGGAAAGGAAGATTGGAAAGGGAAGGGAGAGAAGGAAATAGAGGAAGGGTAGAAAGGGCTGATAAGGGAGAGGAAGAGGAGGAAGGGAAGAAAGGGAAAGAAAAGGGAGGAAAAGGGAGGGAAAGGAATGCTTAGGAAGAGGAAAAGACAGAAAAAGGAAGAAGTGGAAAAACGAAAGAAAGAAAAGAAGAAGAGAAACATTATGGAGAGGAAGAAAAGGAGGAAAAAAGAAGGAAGGAAGGAAGGAAGGAAGGAAGAAAAAAAGAGAAAAGGAAGGAGAAAGATTAAAGAAAGAAAGAAATATAAAGAAATATCAAAGGAAGGAAGGAATAACAGAGAGAGAGAGAGAGAGAGAGAGAGAGAGAGAGAACTTTGCCTACACCTGAAACACTCAATGAACCTTTTCCTCTCTCTCTCTCTCTCTCTCTCTCTCTCTCTCGCAACTTAATTACCATACCCATACATTATAAGGGTACTGAAAGGAGGAGGAAGAGGAGGAAGAGGAGGAGGAAAAGGAGGAGGAGGAGGAGGAGGAGGTTATTAATAGCATGCAATTTAACCCCCCTCTTCCCCCCTCCTCCTCCTCCTCCTCCTCCTCCTTCTCCTCCTCCTTTTTATAATGGTACTGTGTGTGTGTGTGTGTGCGTGTGTGTGTGTGTGCGCGCATACCATTTACAGCCTTGTCTTCCCCTTCCTCCTCCTCTTCCTCCTCCTCCTCTCCTCCTCCTCCTCCTCCTCCTCCTCCATTTCTTAATTTTCTTTTTTTCTGTTTTGTTATTTTCTTTCCTTTTTCTCTTCTTTCTTCTTCTCCTTCCCTTTCCTCATCTCTCCCTTCCCTTCCTCCTTCTCTTCCCCTTCTCTTCCTCCCTTCTCTCAATCATCTTTATCGTCTTTCTTTTCTTCTATTTCTCTCATTATTCTTTCCTCTCTTCTCTCTTCTCCTTTTTAATTTCTTCCTTCCCTTCCTCTCCTCCTCCTCTACTTCTTTTTCTTTTCCTCTCCTCTTTTTCACTCATTTTACCTTCCCTTCCCTTCCCTTCCCTTCCCTTTCCTTTCCCTTCCCTTCCCTTCTATGCCCTTCCCTTCTCTTTCCTTCCCTTCCCTTCCCTTCCCTTCCCTTCCCTTCCCTTCCTTTCTATTCCCTTCGCTTCCCTCCCCTTCCTTTCCTTTCCCTTCCCTTTGTTATAGTAGGATATCAATGTATTATTATTATTTAATATCACCACGAAACGTTTCATTGTCTGTAACTATGCCAGTTGATAGCTTCTTTTACATGTGTCCTTATATTTATCTTTTGAGAGGTTTCTTATGTTTCATGTCACACACGTTGTGGTTTCCCTCTCACTATTTATATTATAACTCCACATCTGTTCTTACATAGCCAGTGTTTTATTGTAATTGTATCATAGGCAGTCTGCTTGACAAACTCCCGCTATGTATGTTCATGGTAACTAGACTGCTATTTAGATTTTTGTATATCGCGAGGTCGCGATCACTGGTAGGTGACCGAGCAGTGTTATAGTAGGATATCAATGTATTATTATTATTTAATATCACCACGAATTAGGCATACAATTGTCAATGGAAAAACCCAAGGCAGATAGATCACGCCACCTTATAGGAATGTCGTCCGTCAGTGTTTACCGTCTCAGTTTTGTATACTTCGCACTCCGATGGTGCGCGGAGGTCACCTTGACATACGTGACCAATTGTAACAATTATTTTCCAACCTGTAACTCGTCACTCCTTCACGAGAGTCCGATCGACATTACAACGACAGTCGCCTTGCCCGTCGCTTCTTGTACATAAAGGCTACGAATATAATTCGCCTTAAGGAAGCTGAATTCTTAATCAACACCCTTTAAACGCCCCCCGACAAGCCCGTTACACCTTTCCTTCCCTTCCCTTCCCTTCCCTCCTCTTTCTTTATCTCCCCTTCCCTTCCCTTTCCTTCCCTTCCCTTCCCTTCCCTTCCCTTCCCTTCCCTTCCCTTTCTTTCTTTTCCCATCCCTTCCCTTCCCTTCCCTTCCCTTCCCTTCCTTTCCCTTCCCTTCCCTTCCCTTCCCTTCCCTTCCCTTCTCTTCATCATGCATTCTACTTTCGCCTCCTTCATTCCTTCCCCTTCATTTCCCTTCCCTACCCTTTCCTTTCCTTCTTTATCTTTCCCTTCCCTTCTCTTCATCATTCATCCTACCTTCACCTCCTTCTTTGCTTCCCCTTCCCGTGCAGCCCACGGGAAATCGGAGTACATCCTGACAGAAGCACTTTCACATCTTCGGTGGGTCGAGGCTGTACATAACGAAAGGACAGGATACAGAAAAATTTGTATCGGCATGTCGCATGAGTCTATCTTCATGTGTGAAGAATTAGTGGATGTAATTCAGAAGGATATCAGAATCTTGTGTGCATTCCTTGGAAACAAAGTGGAGAGAATAGTGCTCGAAAACCGCTAGGAGAAGGCTATCAAATGCGTACTATGCTGGAGAAAGTGCAAAAGAAAATGGAGAATTATTAAATCATCCAGATATACAGTGTCACTGAGGTCGAGAATAAGGACAGGTTAATGGGAGTGAAAAGTAGAGATGGACACATATCCTTTATATTCTATGCATCTCAACAGGATGTAGATGCAGCGAGGGAGAAGAAGAGATTCAGAGAAAAATTTGAAGAGTATGTGGAAAGTATAAGCACATGAACAGAAGTGGAGGGTAGTAACTGGTGAGATGAATCATGTGTAGGGAAAGCTGCGATGGTTGAAGGAGTTCATGGTGGAATGATCTCTTCACAGACGAAATGTAGGAGAGCGATTATTGAATGGGCAGAGGCGGCAGAATTTATTATACTAAGCACTTGGTTCAAGAAGACGAAACCATTTAAGTACCTATAGAAAGTGTAACAGAATGAGACACAGATTGATTATATCATGATTAGAAAGAAAACAGAAGACTAGTAACAGACTTGCCTGATTGTGCTGGAGCTCAGGCCAGCGCTATTATTGGTAGAGAGGAGAAGAGAAGGAAGGAAGAAAGAAAGAGGAAGATCAAGTCTGGGAGCTTAGAGGTAAATTGAAGACTGAGTTTATTAAAAAACAGATGAAGGAACCTCAGGGAAAGGATACAGAAATGGCAGCTTTCCAGAAAAGAGTAGATGATGTGGAGAGATACAAAGATATATTGGTAAATAACAGCAACAGAAGTATGTGGAAAAACTAGTGGAAAACAAAGAGTAGAGAAAGATACATGGATATAGAAAACCAAAACAGATAGCAGCTATAAAAGATTACTGATGGATGGAGGTATTCACTGCACACAAATGAAAGGAAAATGAGAATGACACCACAAAAGAAAGTTACAGGCAAGCAAAGAAGAAGGAGAAAGAGCAGTAGCTATAGCAAAGAGAAATACTTGGTACAGAGATTGGTAGGAGAAGTTGGATACACCAGAAGTGGAGATTACGGAAGGCAAAAAAGGAAGAGGAAAGAATGTTGGTGAAATAGAAATAAGAAGAAGGGAAACGGAGACATTCTTATAGAAGACGATGACATGGAGGAGGATGGCAGAATTTTAACCTGTTAAACACGGAGAGGAAATGAATATGAAGAACTAGTCAGAAGCATCACTAAGTTGAGGAGGTCCAATATCAAGATTAGTACAGATGGAATGTTAGACAAAGCCATAAGAAAGGGAAAGACTAACAAGGCAGGAGGAAATCTGAGGTGAACACTAGAACTGATTAAAGCATTAGAAAAACTTAGTCTGGGGAGATGGACATGGTTAGAAAAGATCTGAGTACAGAGAAAATGATCTGAAGATTGGAAAGACAGTAAAAGTAGAGTTGTACAAGCAGATGAGGTATACTGGGTTGTGAAAACAGAAGAGGTATTAAGTTGTTGGAGCATGTCCTGAAAAATACTAGAAAGAGTGATAGAACGTAGAGTAGGAGATGCTAAATTCACAATCAACAATTCGAATTGGACTGAGGAATCGAGCACTATGGATGCAACATTTATTGTAAAGGCAGATACAGGAAGAAATATCTAGAAGGAAGACACGTGTATTGCGTTTTGTGGACTTGAAAAGGAAACATATTAGAGTGCCTAGAAAGTACTGTATTGGAGCTTGAGAAAGAGAGGAGTGCCAGAAAAGCTGATAAGACTGGTGAGGATGATGTATGAGGAGCCTAAAACAACAGTGCAGACATTCATGGAGAAACAGAGTCTTTATTTGTTTCTGAAGTAGGACTCATCAGAGATCAGCTTGGAGTCCTTTTCAGTTTCTTGCACTGTGCTGGACACAATAACAAAGGCATTTCCTATAC
>NC_066569.1:3957016-3967016 GCF_024679095.1 Eriocheir sinensis | reverse complement strand
CCTCAACTCCATCTTTTCCTCTTTCCTTCAACCCTCAACTCCATCTTTTCCTTTTTCTTTCAACCCTCAACTCCATCTTTTCCTTTTTCTTTCAACCCTCAACTCCATCTTTTCCTTTTTCTTTCAACCCTCAACTCCATCTTTTCCTTTTTCTTTCAACCCTCAACTCCATCTTTTCCTTTTTCCTTCAACCCTCAACTCCATCTTTTCCTTTTTCCTTCAACCCTCAACTCCATCTTTTCCTTTTTCCTTCAACCCTCAACTCCATCTTTTCCTTTTCCTATAACCCTCAACTCCATCTTTTCCTTTTTCTTTCAAACCCTCAACTCCATCTTTTCCTTTTTCTTTCAACCCTCAACTCCATCTTTTCCTTTTTCCTTCAACCCTCAACTCCATCTTTTCCTTTTTCTTTCAAACCCTCAACTCCATCTTTTCCTTTTTCCTTCAACCCTCAACTCCATCTTTTCCTTTTTCTTTCAAACCCTCAACTCCATATTTTCCTTTTTCCTTCAACCCTCAACTCCATCTTTTCCTTTTTCTTTCAAACCCTCAACTCCATATGTTCCTTTTTCCTTCAACTCTCAACTCCATCTTTTCCTTTTTCTTTCAAACCCTCAACTCCGTCTTTTCCTTTTTCTTTCCCTCAAGTCCATCTTTTCCTTTTTCCTTCAACCCTCAACTCCATCTTATCCTTTTTCTTTCAACCCTCAACTCCATCTTTTCCTTTTTCTTTCAAACCCTCAACTCCATCTTTTCCTTTTTCCTTCAACCCTCAACTCCATCTTTTCCTCTTTCCTACAACCCTCAACTCCATCTTTTCCTTTTTCCTTCAACCCTCAACTCCATATTTTCCTTTTTCTTTCAACCCTCAACTCCATCTTTTCCTATTTCTTTCAAAACAACAACTCCATCTTTTCCTTTTTCCTTCAACCCTCAACTCCATCTTTTCCTCTTTCCTTCAACCCTCAACTCCATCTTTTCCTTTTTCTTTCAACCCTCAACTCCCTCTTTTCCTTTTTCCTTCAACCCCCAACTCCATCTTTTCCTTTTCTTTCAAACCCTCAACTCCATATTTTCCTTTTTCCTTCAACCCTCAACTCCATCTTTTCCTTTTTCCTTCAACCCTCAACTCCATCTTTTCCTTTTTCCTTCAACCCTCAACTCCATCTTTTCCTTTTTCTTTCAAACCCTCAACTCCATCTTTTCCTTTTTCCTTCAACCCTCAATTCCATCTTTTCCTCTTTCCTTAAACCCTCAACTCCATCTTTTCCTTATTCCTTCAACCCTCAACTCCGTCTTTTCCAGGTGCCCTTTCTCACGACCAAGGTCGAATTATCGTATCCAAAAGGTATAAAAGGCAGCCCACCTGTATCAATGAGGCGCCAGCTGCAAAAGTGATTGGTTGAGCAGCTTGTGTTCTTGTTACTCAAGTTATGGACGTGTTGCTGCAGTTAAATGGAATCAAGAAGCGGATGTGGGCACCTTCATGGCTGCAAGGAGTCTGGGATGGGAGTGTTTACCCAAGCCACGCCTGAGAACAGCGCTTCCATCTTCATCGAATCGAGGAAGAGGAGTTTTTCGAACGATTGGAAATGATAGCACCGCTCAAATCCAGCCCGAAGAGCCTCAGTAATCATGGGTCATTCACTTAATTTTAGATTCTTATTAATGAAGTCTTCGTGCCTGTGGTCGCATGGAAAGGGGGGAGGGGGGGGTTGGGGCGTTCTTCTAGCGTGTAGACGAGGGAGCGAGTCTCTTGGTATAGAATAGATCATCTTCCACTATTATTTACGGCCGCGCGGTTAGAGGTAGTCGTAGTAGTAGTAGTAGTAGAACAAGAAATACCACGACTTCTACTACTAAAAAATACAGTTCTACTACTACTACTACTACTACTACTACTACTACTACTACTACTACTACTACTACTACTACTACTACTACTACTACTCTCCCTTTACTGGAATCTCCATCTTGGGAGATTTCAATGTTCACCACCATCTTTGGCTTTCATCCTCTTTCACTGACCAGCCTGGTGAACAAGCCTACAACTTTGCTCTCCTCAACGACCTAGAGCAGTTGGTCCAGCACCCTACTCGTATTCCCGACCGTCTTGGAGACAGGCCCAACATTCTAGACCTCTTACTTACCTCTAATCCTTCTGCTTACACTGTCAAACTGTTCTCTCCGTTGGGCTCCTCCGATCATAACCTTATTTCTGTATCCTGTCCTATCGCTCCTGTACATCCTCTGGACCCACCGAAGAGGCGATGCTTCTGGCATTTTGCTTCAGCTCGGTGGGACGACCTGAGATGTGCTCCATTCCCGTGGAATGATTACTGCTTCCAGGAGCCAGACCCCTCTGTGTGTGCTCAGCGCATCACAGAGGTGATTGTCTCTGGAATGGAGGCATACATTCCACGTACTTTCTCTACTCCTCATGCTAAAAAGCCTTGGTTTAATCATGCTTGTTCTCGTGCTATTAAAGATAGAGAGGCAGCTCACAAAAGGTTCCAGAGCCTTCGAACTCCCGCTAACTTTGATCTTTACATTTCAGCCCGGAATCGTGCCAAATCTATTCTCCGACTTACCAAAACTTCTTTCATTAATAGAAAATGTCAACACCTTGCTTCTTCTAATTCTTCCCGTGACTTCTGGCATCTAGCCAAAAATATCTCCTCCAATTTCACTTCTTCCTCTTTCCCTCCTCTCTTTAACCCTGACGGCAGCACTGCCGTCTCATCTGTCTCTAAAACTGAACTCTTCGCTCAAACTTTCTGTAAGAACTCCACCCTGGACGATTCTGGGCATATTCCTCCTACTCATCCCCCCTCTGACTCCTTTATGCCTGTCATTAAGATTCTTCCAAATGATGTTTTCTATGCCCTCTCTGGCCTCAACTCTCAGAAGGCTTATGGACCTGATGGAGTGCCTCCTATTGTCCTTAAAAACTGTGCTTCCGTGCTGACACCCTGCCTGGTCAAACTCTTTCGTCTCTGCCTATCAACATCTATCTTTCCTTCCTGCTGGAAGTATGCCTTTGTACAGCCTGTGCCTAAGAAGGGTGACCGTTCCAATCTCTCAAACTACCGCCCTATAGCTTTACTTTCTTGTCTATCTAAAGCTTTTGAATCAATCCTTAACCGGAAGATTCAAAAGCACCTTTCCACTTCTAACCTTCTATCTGATCGCCAGTATGGATTCCGCAAGGGGCGTTCTACTGGCGATCTTCTTGCTCTCTTAACTGACTCTTGGTCATCCTCTCTTAGCCGTTTCGGTGAAACTTTCTCTGTTGCGCTAGACATATCGAAAGCCTTCGATAGAGTTTGGCACAAGTCTTAGCTTTCTAAACTGCCCTCTTTCGGATTCTATCCCTCTCTCTGTTCCTTTATCTCCAGTTTCCTTTCCGGCCGTTCTATCTCTGCGGTGGTAGACGGTCACTGCTCTTCCCCTAAACCTATCAACAGTGGCTTTCCACAGGGCTCTGTCCTATCACCCACTCTCTTCCTGTTATTCATCAATGATCTTCTTTCCATAACAAACTGTCCTGTCCACTCATACGCCGACGACTCCACTCTGCATTATTCAACTTCTTTCAATAGAAGACCCTCTCAACAGGAAGTACACGACCCCAGACTGGAGGCTGCAGAACGCTTAACGTCAGACCTTGCTATCATTTCCGATTGGGGCAGAAGGAACTTTGTGTCCTTCAATGCCTCAAAAACTCAATTTCTCCACCTATCAACTCGACACAATCTTCCAAACACCTATCTCCTATTCTTCGACAACACTCAGCTGTCACCATCTTCAACACTAAACATCCTCGGTCTATCCTTAACTCAAAATCTCAACTGGAAATTTCATATCTCCTCTCTCGCTAAATCAACTTCCTCGAGGTTGGGCGTTCTGTATCGTCTCCGCCAGTTCTTCTCCCCCACGCAGTTGCTATCCATATACAGGGGCCTTGTCCGCCCTCGTATGGAGTATGCATCTCACGTGTGGGGAGGCTCCACTCACAGCTCTTCTGGACAGAGTGGAGTCTAAGGCTCTTCGTCTCATCAGCTCTCCTCCTCATACTGATAGTCTTCTACCTCTTAAATTCCGCCGCGATGTTGCCTCTCTTTCTATCTTCTATCGATATTTCCACGCTGACTGCTCTTCTGAACTTGCTAACTGCATGCCTCCCCCGCCTCCCGCGGCCCCGCTGCACACGACTTTCTACTCATGCTCATCCCTATACTGTCCAAACCCCTTATGCAAGAGTTAACCAGCATCTTCACTCTTTCATCCCTCACGCTGGTAAACTCTGGAACAATCTTCCTTCATCTGTATTTCCTCCTGCCTACGACTTGAACTCTTTCAAAAGGAGGGTATCAGGACACCTCTCCTCTCGAAATTGACCTCTCTTTCGGCCACCTCTTTTGATTCTTTTTTGGGACCAGCGAGTAGCGGGCTTTTTTTAATTATTGTTTTCTTTTTTTGTGTGTGCCCTTGAGCTGCCTCCTTTGTTCTAAAAAAAAAAAAAAGCTACTACTACTACTACTACTACTACTACTACTACTACTACTACTACTACTACTACTACTACTACTACTTTTTATGGATGGATTTTGTGGTGGGGATGTGGCGAGGAGGAGGAGGAGGAGGAAGAGAGGAAGGGGTCGATGGATTAAAGGCTAAAGGGGAAGAATTTGAAGAGGAGGAGGAGGAGGAGGAGGAGGAGTGTGTGATTTCCGATATGTTTAATGCGATCTGTAGTACTTCCTCCCCTTCTTCCTTCCTCCTCTTCCTCTTCCTCTTCCTCTTTCTCTTCCTCCTCATCTCCCTTTACCTTCCTTCCTTCCTCTCTCTCTCTCCCTCTTTTTAATCTGACCGGAAGTGGGAAGGGTATCAATCTCTCTCTCTCTCTCTCTCTCTCTCTCTCTCTCTCTCTCTCTCTCTCTCTCTCTCTCTCTCTCTCTCTCTCTCTCTCTCTCTCTCTCTCTCTCTCTCTCTCTCTCTCTCTCTCTCTCTCTCTCTCTCTCTCTCTCTCTCTTTTTTTCATATCGATTTTGTTGTTTTTCTCTGTGCTTCCTCCTCCTCCTCCTCTTCCTCCTACTCCTCCTCAAACTTACTTCCTAAGTGTCAAGGTAGTTGTAGACCATATCGCATCATTCACATAGCAGGATTCTCTCTCTCTCTCTCTCTCTCTCTCTCTCTCTCTCTCTCTCTCTCTCTCTCTCTCTCTCTCTCTCTCTCTCTCTCTCTCTCTCTCTCTCTCTCTCTCTCTCTCTCTCTCACGTTAAAGTTAAAAATGATAGTTAAAATGTGTATGATGAGGATCAGTGAATCGCTTTTGTTTCTCTCTCTTTTGTTTAATAGGTTAGAGAGGATACGAAATGCCTCTTCTTCCTCCTCCTCCTCTTCCTCTTCTTCTTCCTCCTCCTCCTCCTCCTCCTCCTCCTCTTCCGTATTTCAACGCTTTTTAACCTCAACTTCTTCCTTCCTCTTCCTCTTCCTGTCATCTTTTTCCCCTCTTTTTTTTCTCTTCCTCCTCTTTTCCTTCTTTCTTTTCCCTTTTTCTCTTTTCTTTTCCCTTCTTTTCCTCTTCTATTTCTTTCCTTTCCCTTCGTTTTTTTCTTCTTTCCCTCTCCTTCCTCTTTTCCTCTTTGTTTTCCTTTCTTCCTCTTATTCCTTTTCCCTTCGTTATTTTATCCCACACTTCTTTTCTCTCTCTCCTCTCCTCTTCCTTTCCTTCCTTCCTTTCTTTCTCATCCTTTTTTATTTCTCATTCTTCCTCATTTCCTTCCTTCCCTTCTTTCATTTTTTCTCCTCTTCCTAGAACTAGGATTAAAATCCAATCTTTCAAAATTTGCCGACGACACAAAGGTGGGGTGGAAGGCCCTCACAACGGCAGACTGCGAAATTATCCAGAGAGACCTGGACCTGATCACTCGGTGGTCGGAAAAATGGCAGATGTCCTTCAACACTTCCAAATGTAAAGTAATGCATATCGGATCCAGAAACAGCAACCACACATACCACATGGGTGGCGAACCACTACATGTTGTGCAAGAGGAAAGAGACCTCGGGGTCACCATCAGCAGTGACTTGAAACAAACAAAACACTGCAAGTCCGCCTGTAAGAAAGCCAATACAATGCTTGGGTTCATAGCGAGGAACTTCGAATACAAGACGCCGGGAGTTATGTTATCCTTGTATAATTCGCTGGTAAGGCCCCACCTGGAATACGCCGTGCAATTCTGGTCTCCTAATTACAGGAAAGACATTGAATTACTTGAGAGAGTACAGCGCCGCGCCACGAAGATGATACCATCACTGAGGACGAAACCCTATGAAGAACGACTCGAGCGACTCAACCTCTTCACGTTGGAAAAGAGACGACTGCGGGGAGACATGATACAAGTCTTTAAGTACCTGAACAAGCTCAGCAACGTTGATCACTCCAAACTCTTCACGCTACAAACTAACCTGAGAACAAGAAACAAAGGAAAAACAATCCAAGCAAAGCGATGCAATACCGACATCGGCAGGAGTTATTTCTCGAATAGAGTTGTTCGCCACTGGAACAGCCTCCCTGCAGAAGTGGTTAGTGCAGAGACCATCAACTCCTTCAAGAAACGCATTGATCGCCCCTTTCTGCAACGGGAGTGAACTGAACGTTCCCAAGAGTAGGTACACAAGTGCTTTAATCCTTCCCTGCAAGCCACTCCTGTGGCAAACGGATTGATTAAATCACTGAACGCAGGCAGCCTAGTAATGAGCCAACAGGCTTTCTGGTGCCTGCTAGTCCATGTTTCCATGTTTCCATGTTTCCTCTCCCTTTTCCTCCTACCATTTTCTCTTCTTCCTGCATTTCGTTTTTTTCCTCATCTTTTCCCTTTTCTTTCTTTTCCTTCTCTTTATCCTCTGTTATTTCTTCTTCCTTTTCTCTTCGTTATTTTTCCTCTTATTTTCCTCTTATTTTTCTCTTTCCCTTCCCCTCAATTCGTCTTACTCCTCTACTCTTCTTCTTCTTCTCTCTTCTCATTAATCTCTCTACAATTTTATTTTCATCTTTCTCTCTTCTCTCCTTTCCCTTCAATATTCCTTCCTTTTTTCCTCTCCTCTCCTTTCTCCCTCTTCTTCCTTCCTCCCCTCTCTCTCTCCCCTTTCCAATTTCCTTTTCCTCTTTTCTTTTCAGCTCTCTTCAACATATAATTTCCCTTCCCCTCTCCTTCCTTCCCCTCCCTTCCCTTCCCATCCCCTCCCTCCCCCCCCCCATTACACATACAAACAAACTGATCATATGGTCATTTCAACGCACCCCTCCATTACCTGCCCCTTCCTCCCCTTCCCCTCCCTTCCCTCCTCCCCTTCCTCCTCCCCTTCCCTTCCCCACTCCCCTCTCCTATGGTCATTTCAAACACTTCCCTTCCGACACCCTCCCCTTCCTTCCTACCCTTCCCCACTTTCTCCATTCCCTCCCCTTCCTCCCCACCTCCTTTTCTTTCCTTCCTACCCATTCCCATTCTTCCCTATCCCCTTCCCCTTCCTTCCTACCCCTTCCTTCCTACCCCTTCCCCTTCCTTCCTACCCTTTCCCCTCCATTCCCTTCCCCTTCCTTCCTATCCATTCCCATTCCTTCCCATCCTTTCCCCTTCCTCCTTACCCTTTCCCCTCCATTCCCCACCCTTCCCTTTTCTTCCTTCCCTTTCCCCTCCCTTCCCCACTCTTCCCCTTCCTTCCTACTCCTTCCCCTTCCTCCCTACCCTTTCCCTTCCATTCCCCACCCTTCCCTTTTCTTCCTTCCCTTTCCCCACCCTTCCCCTTCCTTCATACTCCTTCCCCTTCCTTCCTACACATTCCCCTCCCTCTCTATTCCTTCCCCTTCCTTCCTTTCCTTTCCTCTCCATGCCCACCCTTCCCCTTTCTCCCTACTCCTTCCCCTTCCTTTCTACTTATTCCCCTTCCTCTCTATTCCTTCCCCTTCCTTCCTTCCCTTTCCCCACCCTTCCCCTTTCTCCTTATCCCTTCCTCTTCCTTCCTGCCCATTCCCCTTCATCTCTCTTCCTTCCCTTTCCTTCCTACCCTTTCCCCTTCCTACCCCACCCTTCCTCTTCCTTCCTGCCCTATCCCCACCCTTCCCCACCCTTCCCCTTCCTTCCTACCCTTTCCCCACCCTTCCCCACCCCTCCCCTTCCTTCCTTTCCTTTCCCCTCCTTCCTTCCTCCCCTTCCTTTTCCCCCCACCCTTCCCTTCCCTTCCTTTCCTTTTTCCCACCCATTCCCCCCTCTCTTCTCCATTCTTTTCCCCCTCTTCTCCTTCCTCTCTCTCCTTTCCCCTCCTCCCCACCCTTCCTTTCTCCCCACCTCCCCTTCTCCCCTCCTCTTTCCCCACCTCCCCCCTTCCCTTCCTTCCTCCCCACCCCCCCCCCTTCCTTCCTTCCCCCCCCATCATTCCCCACCCTCCTTCCTTCCCCCCCTTCCCCCCATCTTCTCTACCCATTCCCCTCTCTCTCCTTCCTCCCCATCTCTCCCTCCCTCCCCTACCTCCCACCCCCTCAACCACCCTCCTCCTATGGGCACGTCAAACTCCCACCACCACCTTCCTCCCCCGTTCCCCCCTCCGTCCATGTGGTCAGCGGGTAACGAGCGGGCACTCCTCAACAATGGGCGGGGGTCATTTGACTTAACAATCGGGCCCCGGCAATTATCTCGTCGCGGGGTCATTATTCGCCTCAATTAGAAGGTCATTTTGGGGTATTGTTGTGCGCTAACGGGGCAGGTGTGAGGCTTGGGGGGGGGTAGGGGGGGGCGGAGGGGATATGGAGTGTGGGGGGGTGAGGGAAGAGAAGGGTTGTAGATTTTGTTTTTGTTTTTTTGTGATTGTTTTTGTTTTGTTTTGTTGTTTTTCTTTTCCTTCTCTTTTTCTTGATTCCGTTTCATGTCTGTGTCTGTTTGTTTGTCTCTTTCTTCTCTTTCTTCTCTCTTCTCTCTCTCTCTCTCTCTCTCTCTCTCTCTCTCTCTCTCTCTCTCTCTCTCTCTCTCTCTCTCTCTCTCTCTCTCTCTCTCTCTCTCTCTCTCTCTCTCTCTCTCTCTCTCTCTCAGTTTTATCTCTCTCTAATTATGTGTTGTTTAATAGTTTTCCTTCATTCATATTTCTTATCTTATTTTCTTTATTTTCTTTATTTTCCTTCTTTCTTTCTTTCTTTCTTTCTTTCTTTCTTTCTTTGCGTAGTAGGGAATATTTTTGTCTTTTTTTGTTTCTCCTTTTATTCTTCTTTATTTTCTTTTTTCATCTTTTTTTCATAATTTTCTTTTCTTTTTTATTCTTTCTCACTTCCTTCTTTTCTTCATTTCCCTTTTTTGTTTTTTATTTACCCTTTTTTTATTTTTTTATTTTTCTTTTTCTTTTGTCTTTTCCCTTTTTTGTCTTTTTTTCCCTTTTTGTGTCTTTTTCTTTTTTTGTCCTTTTTGTCTTTCTCTTCTCCCTTTTCTGTCTTTTTCTTTTCCCTTTTTTCATTATTCTTCATTCTCTTTCTTCTCTTCGTCCTCTCTTCATTTTATTTTTTTCCTCGTTCTCTCTTGTTTTATTAATTTTCTTTCTTTTTTATTCTTCTTCTTCTTCATTCTCTTTTTCCTTCTTCCTTCCTTCCTTTCTTTCTTTCTTTATTCTTTGTCTGTTTGTCTGTGTTTTTTGTCCTCTTTATTATTATTATTATTATTATTATTATTATTATTATTATTATTATTATTATTATTATTATTATTATTATTATTATTATTATTATTATTATTATTATTATTATTATTATTATTATGACCAAAAGTATTAAATATAATCTGCTCGCAAACTTATTCTTGTTATTATTTTTTTATTACTGATTATTTTTTTATCTTTCCTTACAGGCATAAAACCACCACCACCACCACTACCACAACCACCACCACCACCTACACCACCACCACCACCAACAACAACAACAAAGGTAAGTTTCATCACACACACACACACACAC
>NC_066569.1:3949516-3952016 GCF_024679095.1 Eriocheir sinensis | reverse complement strand
CGTTCTTTCGTTTTTGTTCCCTCGTTCTCGTTTTTGTTTTTTCTCGTTCTCGTTCTCGTTCTTTCGTTTTTGTTCCCTCGTTCTCAATTCCGTTCTCTCATATTTTCTTTTCGTTTGATTTTCTTATTTCTATTTTGTGTTTCTTTATTAGTTTTCCCTTTTCTTATTTCTTCCAGTTTTCTTCAGTTGTTTTTTCTTCATTTATCTTGTTTTCTTTTTCTTTCTTTTCTGTATTTCTTTCCTCCTCTTCTTTCTTTGTTTTCTTGTTTTGCATCTAATTTTGTCTTTTTCCTTCATGTATCTTGTCTTCTTTTTTTCTTCTTTACTGTATTTCTTTCTTCCTCTTCTTTATATTTTCTTGTTTTCCTTTTAATTTTGTTTTCTTCTTCATTTTCTTGTTCTCTTCTTTCTTCTTTCTTTTCTATATTTCTTTGCTTCTCTTCTTTCCTTTGCTTTATCATTTCTTCTTTCAATTTCTTCTTTTATTATGTTTTTTTCATCAATTCTCTCATTCTTTCTTCCTTTCCCTTTTTTTCTTTTCTTTCTTTCATGCATTCTTTTTTCTTTTCTTGTCTTTTACATGATATTTTTTTAGTTCTTTAATTCTTTCTTTTCATAGTATTCCTTTTCTTCCCTTTTTTTCTTTTCCTTTTCTTTTTCCTTCTTATTTTTTAGTTCTTCAATTCTTTCTTTTCATAGTTATTCTTTTCTTCCCTTCTTTCTTTTCCTTTTCTTTATCCTTATTTTTTTTTAATTCCTTCCTTTAATAGTTATTCCTTTTCTTCTCTTTCTTTCTTCTCTTTTTCTTTTTCCTTATTTTTTAGTTCTTTAATTCTCTCTTTTCACAGTTATTCCTTTTCTTCCTTTCTTTCTTTTTTTTCTTTTTTCTTCTTATTTTTTAGTTCTTTAATTCTTTCTTTTCATAGTCATTTCTTTTCTTCCCTTTCTTTTCCTTTTCTTTTTTTCCTTCTCATTTTCCCTTTTTTGTCCTTTTTTTGGTCAGTTGCTTAAGTTTTTCATCTCTTTCCTCTTTTTTCTGTCCGTCCTTCTTTCTTTCCCTTTCTTTTCTTTTTGTCCTCATTTTCCCTTTTTTGTTCCTTTTTTGCCATTTTTTAAAGTTTGTCATCTCTGTTTTTCCTCTTTTTCTGTCTTTCCTGCTCTTTTCTTTCCCTTTCCCTCCCTTCCTTTTCCCTCCCTTCCTTTTCCCTCCCTTTCTTTTCCCTTCCTTTCTTTTCCCTCCCTTCATTTTCCCTCCCTTTTTTTCCCTCATTTTCTTTTCCCTTCCTTTCTTTCCCCTCCCTTTCTTTTCCTTTCCTTTCTTTTCCCTCCCTTTCTTTTCCCTCCCTTTTTCCTCCATTTATTTTCCCTCCCTTTCTTTTCCCTCCCTTTCTTTTCCATCCCTTCCTTTTCCCTCCCTTCCTTTTCCCTCCCTTTCTTTTCCCTCCCTTTCTTTTCCCTCCCTTTCTTTTCCCTCATCTGCTTTTCCCTCCCTTTCTTTTCCCTCCCTTTCTTTTCCCTCCCTTTCTTTTCCCTCATTTGCTTTTCCCTCCCTTTCTTTTCCCTCCCTTTCTTTTCCCTTCCTTTCTGTTCCCTCACTTTCTTTTCCCTCACTTTCTTTTCCCTCCCTTCCTTTTCCCTCCCTTCCTTTTCCCTCCCTTCCTCTTCCCTCCCTTTCTTTTCTCTCCCTTTCTTTTCCATCCATTTTCCTTCCTTTCTTTTCCTCCTTTCTTTTCCTTCTCTTTTCCCTCCCTTTCTTTTCCCTCCCTTTCTTTTCCCTCCCTTACTTTTCCTCCCTTTCTTTTCCCTCTCTTTTCCCTCCTTTTCTTTTCCCTCCCTTTCCCCTCCCTTCCTTTTCCCTCCCTTTCTTTCCCTCCTTCCTTTTCCTCCTTTCTTCTCCTCCTTCCTTTTCCCTCCTTTCTTTCCCTCCTTCCTTTTCCTCCTTCCTTTTCCTCCTTTCTTTTCCCTCCTTTCTTTTCCCTCCTTCCTTTTTTCCTTTCTTTTCCTCCTTTCTTTTCCTTCCTTTCTTTTCCCTCCCTTTCTTTTCCCTCCCTTTCTTTTCCCTCCCTTTCTTTTCCCTCCCTTCCTTTTTCCTCCCTTTCTTTTCCCTCCCTTTCTTTTCCCTCCCTTTCTTTTCCCTCCCTTTCTTTTTCCTCCCTTTCTTTTCCCTCCCTTTCTTTTCCTCCCATTTCTTCTTCCTCCCTTTCTTTTCCTCCCCTTTCTTTTCTCTCCCTTTCTTTTCCTCCTTTTCCCTCCTTTATTTTCCTTCCTTTCTTTTCCTCCTTTCTTTTCCTCCTTCCTTCCTTCTTTTTTCCTCCTTTCTTTTTCCTCCCTTTCTTTTCCCTCCCTTTTTTTAATTCTGTTTTGTTAGTATCTTTTCGTTTTCTTTCTTTCTCTTATTTCATCTTTTCTTTGATTTTTCTTTTGTTTTTAATTGTTTTTTTTTGTTTTGTTTGTTTTGTTTGGTTATTCCTTCTCTCTCTCTCTCTCTCTCTCTCTCTCT
>NC_066569.1:3934516-3944516 GCF_024679095.1 Eriocheir sinensis | reverse complement strand
AAATGAAGAAAGAAAGAAAAAAGAAAAAGGAGGAAAAGAAGAAGAAAAAAGAGTATATTAATAAAACAAGAATAACAAGAGAGAGAGAGAGCAAAAAGCTGAATAAGGTGAGGCTTGGGCCGGTCCTTAGCCTGAAGGTGTAAAACTATCGCTCGTTTGTGGTAGAGGAAGAGGAGGAGGAGGAGAAGGTGGTGAACTATATGGTAAGGTGTTGGTTAAATTGTTAGTAATCTCTCTCTCTCTCTCTCTCTCTCTCTCTCTCTCTCTCTCTCTCTCTCTCTCTCTCTCTCTCTCTCTCTCTCTCTCTCTCTCTCTCTCTCTCTCTCTCTCTCTCTCTCTCTCTCTCTCTCTCTCTCTCATTTTCCTTTCCTTTACTTTTATTTCTTCCTTCCTTCCTTCCTTTCATCCTTTCCTTCTTCCTTCTCATTCCTTTTCTCTTATTTTCTCGTTTATTATTTCTGTATATTTACCTTTTTCTCGTCTCTTCCTCTTTCTTCTCTCTTTCCCTTCCCTTCTTCCTCTTTCTCTTATTCTTTCTACTTCTTTCTTCCTTTCTTCTCCTCTTTTATGTTCTTCTTTGCATGTTTATCTCTGTCGTGTGTGTGTGTGTGTGTGTGTGTGTGTGTGTGTGTGTGTATTTTAATGGCCCCTGTGTACGTCATATACTTGAGATTTATTACACACACACACACACACACACACACACACACACACACACACACACACACACACACACACACACATCCAGCGGGCGTTTGAGATACAACAGGTGACAACAGGTGGCAGGACACGTAAGAAGGAGGAGGAGGAGGAAAAGGAGGAGGAGGAGGAGGGGGGTAAAAAGAAGAATAAATGTTAGCTACGAATAAATTAAAATGAAAGAAGAAAAGAATGAACAGGATTACAAGGAAGAGAAGGAAGAGGAGGAGGAGGAGGAGGAGGAGGGTAAAAAGAAGAATATATGTTTACGAATAAATTGAAATGAAAGAAGAAGAGATTGAATAGAAGTACAAGGAAGAGCAGGAGGAGGAGGAGGAGGAGGAAGAGGAGGAGGAGCAAATGACCTAAGATGAACTCTCTGACCCAACATTCTTTCTCTTCTTCCATTCTCTCCTTTCTCCTCCTCCTCCTGCTCTCTCTCTCTCACTCTCACACACACACACACACACACACACACACACACACACACACACACACACACACACACACACACACACACACACTCAATGCATGTGACACCACAAACCCAACATGTGATATGCTCAGACCTCAACCAACTGGTTCCCAGACTATTATACAAGTACTGAAACAACTGAAAAACTCTTCCGCACATGGCTCAGATGGCATTCCAACACGCTTCTTAAAAGAATCTCTGCCAGTCATAATAACGTACTTAACATGCATCATAAATACCTCAATAACAACTGGAACATTCCCGTCACCATGGAAACACTCAGTAGTCGTCCCTGTTTTTAAAGGCGGAGATACAAGCGACTTCTGCCCATTGTCTCTAAAATCCTGGAGAAAGTTGTAACGGGTCAGCTAATCCAACATCTTGAAGGAAACCATCTCCTTAATAACACACAACACGGCTTTAGAGCTGCACTGTCTACTGAAAGCGCTCTACTGACACTATCCAATAAACTTTATAAGAACATTGATAATGGTAATATATCCTTAGTTACTTTGTGCGATTTGTCAAAAGCATTTGACAGTGTCAATCATCAAATATTACTTAACAAGCTTAAGGAACTGAGAATAGATACATTTTGGTTTAGTGATTACCTTCGTGATAGAACTCAGTCTGTCCGTATCGACAAACATATTTCAGATAAATTAGACGTCTCCTATGGAGTTCCTCAGGGATCAGTGCTCGGGCCTATCTTATTTTTAATGTACGTAAATGACCTCTCACAATACGTCTCCGATTGCCTCGTCATCCAGTACGCGGATGACACACAGTTCATACACACGGGAAACATAGACAGAATTCAAGACCTAATTCGCAGAAGAGAGGAAACTATCAAAATCGAAAAGATATTTCCAATTAAATGGCTTAATGTTAAACACAAAGAAAACCCAGTGCATGTTTATTGGAAGTCGGGGAATGACATCCCAGATCCCACAAAACATCCACCTACAGGTTGATGATAGTAACATCATCCCCAGCACCTCCCTCAAGAACTTGGGTGTATATTTTGACGCTCACTTGACTTTTGATACGCACATAAACAAAATAAGTAGTAAGATTTTTAGTACCATTATGTATATAAATCGTATAAAAGAGAACTTTAGCAAAAAGACAAGAATTACAGCTGTACAATCACTTGTGTTAAGCATAATTAATTATGGAATAAAAATATGGGGCACCGCAAATAAAACACACGTGCAACAAATTCAAAAATTGCAAAACTATGTTGCAAAGGTTGCACTGGGTGGCGGCGCCAAACGTGACCATGTGACGCCATTCCTAAAGGAACTCGGTTGGCTGAAGGTAAACAAAAAATACGAGTACGAACTAGGCGTAATGACCTATAACATCTTAAAGGGAAACGTACCGAGCTATTTGTTTTATTTGCCATATGTGAGTGACATGAGCACTGTTCCTACCAGACAGCAGCACCAGCTGCACGTCCCCAAAGCACGCACCAATACAGGGGCAAGATCCATGCTTGTGGCTGCACCAACACTCTGGAACAGCCTCCCTCTCTCGATAAGGAATGCACAATCTTTACCATCTTTTAAGAAGCAATTGCACCAATATCTTTTTAGTGACCAGTTCAATATGTAGTCTTTTTTAGTCTTTTATTAATGTATTTTAATATATTTTATTTCTCTTTTAATTTTACTATTTTTATTGCACATCTATTTTAAAATTAGACTCCTTGCCGTAGATAAAGGCAGGACAGGATGTAGCTACTATGTACTTATATACTCATGTGCTTTATTGTAGAAATGTGAAGAATAACCATTGTAAAATATGGAATAAACTTCTGAATCTGAATCTCTCTCTCTCTCTCTCTCTCTCTCTCTCTCTCTCTCTCTCTCTCTCTCTCTCTCTCTCTCTCTCTCTCTCTCTCTCTCTCTCTCTCTCTCTCTCTCTCTCTCTCTCTCTCTCTCTCTCTCTCTCTCTCCTATTCTTTATTTTTGAGAGAGAGAGAGAAGAAAATCCTCTGGTAAGTTAATTTGTGGGTAATCAATCAAAGTGACAGGTGAGAGAGAGAGAGAGAGACCTTGATACATACACTGAGTAGACCATTCGTAGTTTACCTGTCTATTCTGCCTACTTGAACCTGATCTTGATGTAGTAGTAGTAGTAGTTGTAGTAGTAGTAGTAGTAGTAGTTGTAGTAGTAGTAGTAGTAGTAGTAGTAGTAGTAGTAATAGTTGTAGTAGTAGTAGTAGTAGTAGTAGTAGTAGTAGTAGTGGTAGTAGTTGTAGTAGTAGTAGTAGTTGTAGTAGTAGTAGTAGTAATGATAGTAACCAAAATAACACTGATAATGATAATAAACGAATGATGAAAATAATGAAAAGGAAAAGAAGAGAGAAAAAGAATGAAGAAAAGTGTGAAGGCTAAAAGGAAGGAAGGAGTGAGGAAAGATTAATAAAAGAAGGGAGAAGACAGTAATAATGAAAACAAGAGAGTAATAATTTCTTGACGGTGTAACATGATAATTATATTTTTTTGTTATCATTATCCTTGAAGTTAACCTTTTTTTTTTTTTTTTGTCTTGTTGTTTTGATGGTGGTGGTGGTCGTGGTTTTGGTGATGATGATGGTGGTGGTGGTGGTGGTGATGATGGTGGTGGTGGTTGTTGGTAGTGGTTGGTGGTGTTGGATTGAATTATTAGTATTTTGTTTATTATTTAGTTTATTTGGTTCATTATTATTTATTTTATTCTGTTGATCATTTTACGTCGGTGGAAAATAAATATTTAAACAGTAACAACAGGACAGGTGAAAATATAGTTACCTGGAAGTCATTAACTGTGAACGTAACTCTTTATTCTCTCAGGTAAACACGATCTTTCTTACCCTTTCATCCCTTTTTATCTCCCCACAGAAGGATCAGAAATGAAGGAGATTCGAACTGGTGTCTGTGGTCCGTTTAAGTCGTCCCCCGCTACCACTGAGCCAGGGGGACACACGGGGGGCGTCTCGTGGGGCACTGCGCAAGTATGGCGTCCCCCCACCCCCAATGGGCTGCCCCAGGGTGAGGCTCTTGGGTTGCTGGGATGGCCTGAACCCCCACTCTGCTTCCACGCGGCGCCCTTCCTCAGTGGCCCTCTGGTTCAGCTCCGTCACCTTCTACATCTTCGTCTTCGTCTTCATCTTCGTCTTCTCCACATCACGTTTAAGGTAAGGTTGATCAAAGGTGTGTTTCAGTTTATCTGTTTTTATAGGTGGTGTCTATTGCGCCGCGGTAGGTTCTCTGGAAGGGTCTATTGGACGGCCCCATCCTTATAGTGGCGCAGGCGAATTTTATTTATAGTGTCTGCCGTGATGCATGACTCGTTCTTGGCCCATGCTGCCCCCCGGTGCTCCTCTTAACCCAAGTCGCTGAAGTTAGGGTTGATTAAAGATCTGGGCAGCATGTGTGCGATCTTCTGACACTCCGCGATGGTTGGGAATTGTCAGCGTCCTTCATCAACAATATCCAAAGGCCAAAACGGAGATCAGTCTGGTTCTAATGAGTGTTTTTGTAGGTTCAAGGTACAGAAGAAGGGTCAAACTACCACCAGGGTCATAAAACTACCCCTGGAAAGGCCTACAGCTCCTACGAAAGCCATGTCAGATATGTGAACTTGGGCGACGAAATGTTTTAAAATACGTGGGCGACGAAATGTTTTAAAATACGACCCTCAAACCCAGATCCTAGGACTCATCACACCCGTACGCTCAGCACTCGGCAGCGCTAACATTCCCTCATCCCGCTCGGCCAGCACAGCGTCCGTCGACTCAAACTTTGGGCCATATTTTTAAACATTTCTGCTCCCAAGAACACGTAATTTACTAGTCTTTCGTGGGAGTTTAGGGCATTTCCAGGGGTGCTTTTATGACCCTGGTGGTAGTCTGAGCCTTCTTCTGTACCGTGAACCTAAAAGAACACTCATTAGAACGCGATTAACCTCCTTTTTGGCCTTTGGAAATAGTTGGTGTGAGGGGCGGGAGCATCTGACAATACCAACCAAAGCGCGCGGTATAAATTTCACCGTTGCCAGATTATCGTACTCAGAGCCTCGTATTTACCGGTTTCTGAGCCGTAGCTATTGCCAGAAAACACCAATAATTAACCATTTTAACGATAACTATATATGAAGGCAGTTATTGGGGTCGAGGAGGCAGTTTTGGGGCGGAAATCGGCAAACAGGATGCTGAGTACGACAATCTGGCAACGTTGGGTATAATCGTATCTGTTTACGTATGTTGCGAGGAGTGATAACCGCGCGACATTCCCAGAAGCTGCTGCTGTAACCCAGACGGCCGCCTCCCATGTCCACTGTATACATAGATAAAAGGATGTTTGTTGGCGCGATTAAAGAACAAATTTAGGCGCCAAGACATGAAGACAAAAACTCATTCAGTAAACTAGAAGGCAGCGGGTGGCGGAAGAGAACCAGGATATCATCGACTTGTCCGACAACACAAGAACACCGCGGCAGGGTTGGGAGAACATCAAGAACAGGTGAGTGACAGTGATTGGGTCAGACCTGAGTGCACTTCGGTGTGGATAGAAAGACAATTATATATAGTAACAGGGTGTTCCGGTCGTTAACTTTAGTGAATGTTGTAAATTTTGTAGTAATGTCTCCAAATTATATGGTCATCCTCACTTGCGCGTTTTGTATATTGCAGATGCCTTAATCCGGGCGTAGTGGACCAGTGGGTGGGTGGGGCAAACACTCTTCATTTCCAGGCGTTGCTGCAAGAAACTCAAGCTACGCACCAGAACTATTAAGGCTAAATTCTCAAGAAAAAAAAAGGAAAAAAAAAAATCAGCTGTACTATAAAGTCTTTTTTTTTAGATTAGTTTATTTTAGATTGTTTTACATTGCTCGTAAATCCTGACCCATCTAGATTTTTTCAGAACCCAAAAGGAGTTACTGCAAGAAACTTAAGCTTTGCACCAGAACTATTAAGGCTAAATTCTCAAGAAAAAAAAGGAAAAAAAAAATCAGCTGTACTACAAAGTCTTTTTTTATATTAGTTTATTTTAGGTAATTTTACACTTCATTTCAAATTCAAGTTATGTCAGTAATCAGCGTTTTCACATGACAGCTGCTTGTAAATCCTAAAGGAAAAAAAAAAAAAGCTGTACTACAAAGTCTTCTTTTTAGATTAATTTATTTTAGATTAGTTTATATTACATTTCAAATTAAAGTTATGTCAGTAATCAGCGTTTTCACATAACAGCTGCTCGTAAATCCTGACCCATATTGTATTTTTCAGAACCCCAAAGAGCGATGCACTCCCTTAATAAATCAGAGAGGAAAAACTGAAGTAGGGTCGTCGAAGAGGCCCCTCAAGACAGCCCATAACTCAGAGACCGTGATGCACACCTTGAGTAGACCTATCGTAGTTTACCTGTCTATTATGCCTATTTGAACCTGATCTTGATGTTGTAGCAGTAATAGTAGCAGTAGTAGGACCCAGTAACTTCATATCTGCTTCCTCAGTAATGGGACGGATTATTATTATTATTATTATTATTATTATTATTATTATTATTATTATTATTATTATTATTATTATTATTATTATTATTACTACTACTACTATTATTATTATTATTATTATTATTATTATTATTATTATTATTATTATTATTATTATTATTATTATTATTATTATTATTATTATTATTATTATTATTTACTGCTAAAGAAACAGCTCAAGGGCAACAAAAAAAGGTGTAAAAAAAAAAGCCCGCTAATCGCTGTTCCCACAAAGACAAAGGTAATGAGTGACCAAAAGAGAGGTCAATCTATTACAAAGTTAGGTCTTTCTTCGTTGATTTATACCATTTATTGCTGGCTGTCATGTGTGTGAAGAGACCCTTAACCTTACCAAACTATAACCCAAAGAGTCCCTATATTTGTGTACGCAGTGAATTCATAAATGTTTTCTCGGTAGCAAGACTTTCTACCTAATAAAGTGAAATCTCTCGTTGTTGTTTCTTGCTATGATTATGTGTCAAGAAGTCATCAACGCCGCAGCAGGTAACATCGGAAACATCAGGAACAGGTGAGTGGCATTGATTGCGTCAGACTTCAGTGCACTTCGGTGTTGATGGCAAGAAAACCGTACCTAACTACAACCCAAACAGTCAGTCACTATATACATGTTTTCGCAGTAAATGCACAACGCTTCCTCATTAGCAAGACTTTCTATCCAACAAAGTGAATTCTCTCTTTGTTGATTGATGTTATAATTTGCCGCCTGTCGTGTGTTTGAAGAGATCCTGAACCTTACCAAACTTTGTCACTATATATGTGTTTGCAGTAAATTCACAAACGCTTCCTCATTAGCAAGACTTTCCATCCAACAAAGTGAATTCTCTCTCTGTTGATTGATGGTATAATTTGCCGCCTGTCGTGTGTTTGAAGAGATCCTGAACCTTACCAAACCATAACCCAAACAGTCACTATATATGTGTTCGCAGTAAATTCATATTTGATTCCTCAGTATAGCCAGACTTTCTATCCAACAAAGTGAATTTTCTCTCTGTTGATTAATGGTGTATTTTGCCACCAGTCATGTGTGTGAGGAGATCCTGAACCTTACCAAACTATAACCCAAACAGTCACTATATATGTGTTCGCAGTAAAGGCACATACACTTCCTCAGTATAGCCAGACTTTCTATATCCAGCAAGGTGAATTCTCTCTCTGTTGATTAATGGTGTATTTTGCCACCTGTGGTGTGTTTGAAGAGATCCTGAACCTTACCAAACCATAACCCAAACAGTCACTATATATGTGTTTGCAGTAAATTCACAAACGCTTCCTCATTAGCAAGACTTTCTATCCAACAAAGTGAATTCTCTCTGTTGATTCATGTTATAATTTGCCGCCTGTCGTGTGTGTGAAGAGACCCTTAACCTTACCAAACTAACCCAAACAGTCACTATATATGTTCTCGCAGTAAATTCACAAACGCTTCCTCATTAGCCAGACTTTCTATCCAACAAAGTGAATTCCTTCTCTGTTGATTAATGGTGTATTTTGCCACCTGTCGTGTGTTTGAAGAGGTCCTGAACCTTACCAAACTATAACCCAAAGAGTCACTATATATATATATATATATATATATATATATATATATATATATATATATATATATATATATATATATATATATATATATATATATATATATATATATATATATTATATATATATATATATATATATATATATATATATATATATATATATATATATATATATATATATATATATATATATATATATATATATATATATATATATATATATATTACACACTTCCTCATTAGCAAGACTTTCTATCCAACAAAGTGAATTCTATCTCTGTTGAATGGTGTTATAATTTGCCGGCTGTCGTGTGCGTGAAGAGACCCTTAACCTTACCAAGCTTTAATCCAAAGAATCACTATATATATGTTCGCAGTAAAGGCACATACACTTCCTCAGTATAGCCAGACTTTCTATATCCAACAAAGTGAATTCTTTCTCTGTTGATTAATGGTGTATTTTGCCACCTGTCGTATGTTTGAAGAGATCCTGAACCTTACCTAACTATAACCCAAAGAGTCACTATATATGTGTTCGCAGTAAATGCACACACTTCCTCATTAGCAAGACTTTCTATCCAACAAAGTGAGTTCTCTCTCTGTTGATTAATGGTGTATTTTGTCGCCTGTCGTGTGTTTGAAGAGGTCCTGAACCTTACCAAACTATAACCCAAACAGTCACTACATATGTTCTCGCAGTAAATGCACATACACTTCCTCAGTATAGCCAGACTTTCTATCCAACAAGGTGAATTCTCTCTGTTGATTAATGGTATAATTTGCCACCTGTCGTGTGTGTGAGGAGATCCCGAACCTTACCAAACTATAACCCAAACAGTTACTATATATGTTCTCGCAGTAAATTCACAAACGCTTCTTCATTAGCCAGACTTTCTATATCCAGCAAGGTGAATTCTCTCTCTGTTGATTAATGGTGTATTTTGCCACCTGTCGTGTGTTTGCAGAGATCCTGAACCTTACCAAACCATAACCCAAACAGTCACTATATATGTGTTCGCAGTAAATTCACAAACGCTTCCTCAGTAGCAAGACTTTCTATCCAACAAAGTGAATTCTCTCTCTGTTGATTCATGTTATAATTTGCCGCCTGTCGTGTGTGTGAGGAAACCCTTAACCTTACCTAACTATAACCCAAACAGTTACTATATTTGTGTGTGTGGCTGAGTGGTTAGCGTGCTGGGCTCACATTCACCACGCAATGGACAACGTCGGTTCGAATCCCCACGCTACCACCTGGGATTTTTCAGTCACCGCCGAGTGGTCTTAGACTACCCACATGCTGTCCAGAAGACCACCCAACCCGGACTTTAGAAGAAACCGTCCTGTGAATCAAGAATGAGTTCCGGGGGCCAGCATGAGCCAAGCATAACTGGCGCCACTATAAAAAAATAAAAATAAATTGTCTGCGCCACGACGGGGTTGGGCCGACCATCTGGCCCCTGAAGAAAGCCTACCGGCGCTATAGGCGGGGATGTAAAAAAAAGAAAAAAAAATGCACATACACTTCCTTAATAGCCAGACTTTCTATCCATCAAAGTTGTGAATTCTCTCACTATTGATTGATGCCATAATTTGCCGCCTGTCGTGTGTGTGAGGAGATCCTAAACTTGACCAAACCGAACAAAACCCTGAACAGTTATCAGATGTCTGGACTTAGAGTAGTCATGTATGTTATTGGCAATAGTAATGGGGGGGGGGGGGTGAA
>NC_066569.1:3892016-3917016 GCF_024679095.1 Eriocheir sinensis | reverse complement strand
CCTCATTTCTTTTCTTCGTATTTTTGTCTTTCTTCATTTTCTTCTCTCGTTTTCTTCATCTTCTTTTACTACTTCCTATTTCTTCTCCTTATTCTGCTTTCTCTTCTTTGGTTCCTTCTTTTTCTCATTTCTTTTCTACGTATTTTTGTCTTTCTTAATTTCTTCTTTCCTTTTTGTTTTCAGCTTCTTTTCCTACTTCCTATTTCTTCTGCTAATTCTACTTTTTCTTCTTCGTTTCCATCTTTCCCTCATTTCTTTTCTTCGTATTTTTGTCTTTCTTCATTTTCTTCTCTCGTCTTCTTCATCTTCTTTTTCTACTTCCTATTTCTTCTGCTTATTCTGCTTTCTCTTCTTCGCTTCCTTCCTTTCCTCACTTCTTCGTATTTTTGTCTTTCTTAATTTCTTCTTTTCGTTTTCAGCTTCTTTTCCTACTTCCTATTTCTTCTGCTAATTCTACTTTTTCTTCTTCGTTTCCTTCTTTTCCTAACTTCTTTTCTTCGTATTTTTCCCTTTCTTCATTTCTTTTCACTCTCTTCTTCTTCTACTTTTGTCTTTTACTTATTCTTCTTTTTATACCTGTTTTGTTTTGACACGTGCATCCAAACTCACACACACACACACACACACACACACACACACCTTTCAACCACCATCCATCTTATTGTGGTGGTGATTATGGTAGTTACCCTAAAAGCCGTCTTCCTGTCTCTGTTTTTTCATTTTAGTATTTTTTCACATTTTCTCTTTCTCCCCTCTTCTATTTTTTTTCTCTCTACACTTTCCACATATCGAAGGTCAAGGGAATCAGAGAATGTTGCTGCTGCTGTGTGTGTGTGTGTGTGTGTGTGTGTGTGTGTGTGTGTGTGTGTGTGTGTGTGTGTGTGTGTGTGTGTGTGTGTGTCGATTTTGGTAGCGATAAACATTAGGGAATTGCGATGATTGTGGTGGTGGTGGTGAAGGGAAATTGTTTTAGCTGTTTTCTTCCTCTTCTTAGCTTATTTTTAGTAATAGTGGTAGTAGTAGTAGTAATAGTAGCATTCTCTCTCTCTCTCTCTCTCTCTCTCTCTCTCTCTCTCTCTCTCTCTCTCTCTCTCTCTCTCTCTCTCTCTCTCTCTCTCTCTCTCTCTCTCTCTCTCACGCCCCGAGGGATAGGCCACTTAGAGCTGATGATAAGTGTACAATAGAGAGAGAGAGAGAGAGAGAGAGAGAGAGAGAGAGAGAGAGAGAGAGAGAGAGAGAGGGGGGGGGGGGAGGGGGGCGGAGACTGACTGTTTCTCCAAGTATAGATTGCGAAGGGGGCGTCTCTCCCCCCCTCTTGCCCCCCCTTAGACGCTGCCTCCCCACCCCCACTCGTCTGCGTTCCTCGCGCTAATAACACCAGAGAGAGAGAGAGAGAGAGAGAGAGAGAGACAGACAGACAGACAGACAGACAGACAGACAGACAGACAGACAGACAGACAGACAGACAGACACACACACACACACACACACACACACACACACACACACACACACACACACACACACACAGAAAGAAAGAAAGAAACCTACAAAGAACACTGGAAAGTATGGACGAGTGAAATGATAATAATAATAATAATAATAATAATAATAATAATAATAATAATAATAATAATAATAATAATAATAATAGTGATGATGATAACAGCGAAGAAATAAGTTAATCGTGTTTATCTATATCAAAAAAGTCCAAAAAAATAAGTTCACACTCACCTGAACAACCTTTTATTACACCTTTCTCACTTAGAACACCTTACCTGTCCAGCTGTTCAGGTACACCACTCGGACAATGCTATCAGTGAACCTTTTAAAACAATGAGACGAATAAAGAAAAACAGATTAGCATGTTCGAGATAAGCAGCTGATAGAGGTGGTGTTGATAGTAGTAGTGGCAGTAGTAGTAGTAGTAGTAGTAGTAGTAGTAGTAGTAGTAGTAGAAGTAGTAGTTGTAGTAGTAGTGGTAGAAAGACCACCAAGAAAGCCTGATTTTATCTACACTGCACTTTATCACCTAATTTATAACCTTTAACTTCATCTCTCTCTCTCTCTCTCTCTCTCTCTCTCTCTCTCTCTCTCTCTCTCTCTCTCTCTCTCTCTCTCTCTCTCTCTCTCTCTCTCTCTCTCTCTCTCTCTCTCTCTCTCTCTCCAAGCAAACACAAATAAACGCACAAAAGAGAAGCCATTAATTGCAGGTGACCCTTATACAGGTAGCGTAAAGAGCCCCTTAACGGAGTGATTTACCGGACCCACCTGAGCTTACCTGTGCTACGTATGCTTACCTGGGCAGTGATTGATTTAGTGCTACATGACTGCCTGACTTGAATTTTCTTTTTCTTTTTTCTTTTTTTTCTTTTTTTTTTATCGAGCGAAGATGGTGATGCAAGGACGAAAGGAAAGGAAGGAAAAAAAGAAAAAGGAAACAGGATACGAAGGACGAAGGAGGATAGGAAGAGATAATTGAGAGAATATTAAGAAAGAATAGAAAGAAGAATAGGGCTAAAAAGATGAAATAACAGGAATAGAATGAGAATAAGGAGAACAGGAAGATAATATAATTGGGAAGAGAAAGGGGAAGAATAATGGAAAGAATATAAGAATAGAAAGAAAACAGAAGATCCCAAGTATAAGAATAGGAGAAAATATGAAGAAGAAGAAAAAGAAGGACGAAAATAGGAGAAGAAGAGGAATAGTAAGAAGAAAAAGGAATAGAAAGATAATAGGAAGAGGGAAGATAGAAAAGAGGAAAGAGAATGGAAAGAATGAAGAAGGAAGAGGAATAGAGAATAATGAAAATAAGTAGATGAATAGGAAGAAGGAAGATAGGAAGGACGAAAGAGAATAAAAGAGAGAAAACAGGATAGGAAAAAAACAGGAAGAATAGGAAAAACGAAACAATAATTAGAAAAAAACGAAACAATAGTTAATGAAAACGAAACAGATTAATTGGGAAAAAAAACGAAACAGATTAATTAGGAAAAAACGAAACAGATTAATTAGGAAGAAAACGAAACAGATTAATTAGGAAAAAACGAAACAGGATAATTAGGAAAAAACGAAACAGATTAATTAGGAAAAACGAAACAGATTAATTAGAAAAAACGAACCAGAATAATTAGGAAAAAAACGAAACAGAATAATTAAGGAAAAACGAACCAGAATAATTAGGAAAAAAACGAAACAGAATAATTAAGGAAAAACGAAACAGAATAATTAAGGAAAAACGAAACAGAATAATTAAGGAAAACGAAACAAAAATTAGGAAAAAGAAACTTATTATTAAAACACGAAACGGAGTAATTAGGAAAAACGAAACTAGGAAAAACGAATAATTAGAAAACACAAAACGGTATAAGAAAAACAAAACAAAAAACAGCATATAGAAAACAATAAAAAATAAAGAAATTAAACAAAGTAGACTAGTAAAATAATCATGAAAATTGCAACTCCGTGGATATTATTATTATTACTATTATTATTATTATTATTATTATTATTATTATTATTATTATTATTATTATTATTATTATTATTATTATTATTATTAACCAGCATTTTCTTTCGTTCTTTTCAATATATTTTTTGACATTAATATATATTACCCATTAGTTATATATTTCTTTTCTTTTAGTATAAACTCCTAGGAAAAAAAAAAAGTGTTGGTTTAGGAGTCGATGTTTTCTTTTATTTTTATGCTTATTCGCGGTTATCATGTTTTTCTGTCTGTTTACTTGGTTTATCTGTGTGTGTGTTTGTGTGTGTGAGTGTGTTTGTCCGCCCTATTGTGTATCTGTATTTATTATGTTTACCTCCGCCTTTATTTGTTTATTTACTTTATTTTCTTTATTTATTCTGTGGGCGAATGTCTTTTGTTGCGAGTGATATATTTGGCGCGGCGTGAATACGAGAAATTAGAGAGAGAGAGAGAGAGAGAGAGAGATTTGTCCTTCAGTGCTGACATTTAGACATATCGCACCAACACACACACACACACACACACACACTCACAGATTTCTCTTCGCCTCTCACATGTTTCCTTCCTTCCTTCCTTCACTCCTTTCCTTCCTTCCTTCTTCTCTTCATATATTCTCTCTTACTCTCTTTTTGTTTCTTTCCTATGTCTCCTTCGTTTTTTTTTTTTTTTATATATTAACTCCTTCTTTTCTTCCTTCTTTTCTGTTCTTTATTCTGTCTTATTTTCATTCCCTTATTCGTCCACCTTATTATCCCTTTTTTCCTTCTTTTCTTCCTTTTTCCAACTCCCCTTTTCTTCCTTGCTTCCTTCTTTTTCTTTGCTTTCATTCTTTCTTCTCTTCATCATCTACCTTCCTTTCTTCTTTCCTAATCATTCTTTCTTCTTATTTGCTTTCCTTCTTTCTACGCAACCACTCTCCTTTCCCTTCCTTCCTTCCTTCCTTCTTTCCTCTCCTCATTGCAATTCACTCTTCCTTCCTTCCCACTTTCCCTTCGTTTCCTTCCTTCCTTTAGTTCAACCTCTCTTCTCCTTCCTTCCTTCCCTCCTTTTCGTTGTTACTTCACATTCCTTCATTGCTATCACTTTACTCCCTTCTTTCCTTTCTTCCTTCTTACTTTCCCTTCGTTTCCTTCCTTCCTTTAGTTCAACCTCTCTTCTCTCCTTCCTTTCTTCCTATCAATTCTCCTTCCTTTCTTTCCTCCTTCGTTGTTACTTCACTTTCCTTCCTTCATTGCTATCACTTTACTGCCATCCTTCCTTCCTACTTGCCCTTCGTTAACTTCATTCCTTCTTTTAGTTCAATTACTCTTCTCTTCTTCCTTTCTTCCTATCAGTCCTCCTTCCTTTCTTCCTTCCTTCGCTGCTTCTTCACTTTCCTTCCTTTCTCTTTTTTCCTCTCAACATTCCTTCCTCTCTTCCTTTAATGCAATCTCTCTTTTCTCCCTTTCTTCCTTCCTTCCTTCTTTTTCTCCGTTCGTTCTTTCTCTCCATCCTTCCTTCCTTCTTCTCTTCTTTCAGTGCAATTTCTCTCCTCTCCCTCTCCCTCTTTATATTCACTAACCCTCCTTCCTTCCTTCCTTCCTTCCTTTCTTCTTCCATTCCTTCTCTTCTCTCTCTCTCTCTCTCTCTCTCTCTCTCTCTCTCTCTCTCTCTCTCTCTCTCTCTCTCTCTCTCTCTCTCTCTCTCTCTCTCTCTCTCTCTCTCTTCTTTGCAACCACTCTCTTCCTTTCCTCTCAACCCTCCTTCCTTCCCTCCTTCCTTCCCTCTCTATTCAACGGCCCTTCTGCATAATGGCTAATGGAAACGGGTCCCCCCATTGGCAAAGGGGAACGCAGGGGGGCGGGGGGGCAAGGGGGGACTCGGCCAATAGGAGAGAGACATGATTATTCCTCTTTGTTAAACCTCTTTTTTTGCCCCTTTTTTGTGAGTAAAGGGGGGGAGGGGGTAAGGGGTAAGGGGAGGGGGTATTGTTCAAGGGAAGGGGGGTTGAAGGGGGTGCTTGAAGGGATGGGCAAGTTACCCTCTGACATTTGATACCTCCTCCTCCTCCCCCCCTTCACCCCCCCCTTTTCTCTCTCTCTCTCTTTTCCTCCTCCTCTTCTCTCTCTCTCTGTACATCCATTCGGTTTTTCCTCCATTCTCTCTCTCTCTCTCTCTCTCTCTCTCTCTCTCTCTCTCTCTCTCTCTCTCTCTCTCTCTCTCTCTCTCTCAAACACACACAAACAAACAAACACAAGAGAGAGAGAGAGAGCAAAAAGCAATAAGTAAATAAGCGAGGGGAGAAACAAGCTCTCTGATTGGTCGAGAGATGACGCGTGACTCCGCCCCCTTGTCAAGCTTAGCCAATCAGGAGAGAGAGTGAGAGAGCGAGGGAGAGAGAGAGAGAAAAAGAGAGAGAGGGAGAGTTGGCGCGCTTCCCCTCGTTGCCGTGATGAGAGAGAGAGAGAGAGAGAGAGAGAGAGAGAGAGAGAGAGAGAGAGAGAGAGAGACGTTTCCTCCTTCATCATCTCCTCTCTTTCTCTCCTCCTCCTCCTCTTCCACTTGCCTCCTCCTCCTTCGCTTGTTATTGATCTTCTCCTCCTTGTTCCTCCCTCTTCTGCCCTCCTCCTCCTCCTCCTCCTCCTCTTCCTTCATCCGCTTAATCATAGTGCAAGATACCTCCCTTCCTCCCCTTTTTCCCTCCTCTTCCTCCCTCCTCTCCCTTTATCTCTTTGGTGATCACCCCTCTTCTCTCTCTCTCTCTCTCTCTCTCTCTCTCTCTCTCTCTCTCTCTCTCTCTCTCTCTCTCTCTCTCTCTCTCTCTCTCTCTCTCTCTCTCTCTCTCATACACACACACACGAAAATTAATGAGTGGAGAAATAAAAACAGAATTCTTTAATAAAAACATTTTAATTAATACCAACCGTGACACATAAATACAAAGGTTAGGAGACAATTAACAAACACCTTAATTACAGAATATACACACCTGGCGAGGAGGAAGAGGGGAGGAGGAGGAGGAGGAACGCTATGTAGTTCAATATGTTCATGGAAATTTCCGTATACTGAGAGAGAGAGAGAGAGAGAGAGAGAGAGAGAGAGAGAGAGAGAGAGCAGCTGCCATTTTGTTCCTCTCCCCTCCGTCATCTCCATCATCGCTTCCTTCCTCCTCTCTCCCTCTCCTCTCTCTCCTTTCAACATTTAACACTAATTCTATCTAGAGTGTTGGTGATGCTCTCTCTCTCTCTCTCTCTCTCTCTCTCTCTCTCTCTCTCTCTCTCTCTCTCTCTCTCTCTCTCTCTCTCTCTCTCTCTCTCTCTCTCTCTCTCTCTCACACACACACACACACACACACACACACGTACACATATTGCACGAACAAGCTACGAAAAAGTGCACATAAACACATACACACACACACACACACACACACACACACACACACACACACACACACACACACACACACACGTACATGAGCATCCCTTACATGTGTGCAACTACAAAAACGTACACGTGTTAGTTATGGCTCAGGAGAAAGAGAGAAAATGATAATAATAATGATGATGATAATAATAATAATAATAATAATAATAATAATAATAATAATAATAATAATAGTAACAACAATATCTTTTTTTTTTCGTTTCAGAGGAGGAAAAGAATAAAAATGGAAGAATAAAGAAAAATTGAATAAACAACAGTAATAATAATAATAATAATAATAATAATAATAATAATAATAATAATAATAATAATATCACAAAGAAAAAATAACATCAGCTGATATCCCAATTATTATTATCATCATTATTATTATCTCATCATTTTTTCTTTTACAATCATTAACTTTTTCTCTCTATCAGTTTAAAGGTGTAATTAGTTACCTGTGTAGCTGATTAGGAAAGGTGAGAAGGGGACAGGTGAAGGGAAGAAAAGGAAGAGGAGGAGGAGGAGGAGGAGGAAAGAGAGAAATGAAAGAAGATTGAAAGAGAGAAAGATAGGCAGGTAAGTAGATACGAAAGAAAGAAAGAAAGAAAGATATGAAGAATGGAAGGAAGGTAGTTAGGAAAAAAAGAAAGAAAGGTAGGTAGATTGATACGAATGAAGGAAGGAAGAAAAATAAGAAAGGCAGGAATGAAGGAATGAAGAAAGAAAGGAATATAAGTTGGAAGAAAAAGGAAGAAAGAAAGGTAGATATGAAGGAAGGAAGGAAGAAATAAAATAAAACATGAAGGAAAGATAGATACGAAAGAAGGAAGGAAGAAAGAAAGAAAAGAAATACAGGAATGATTGAATGAAGAAAGGAAGGAATACAGGTAGGAATAAAAAGGAAGAATGAAAAGTAAATACGAAGGAAGGAAGGAAGAAATAAAGAACAAATGAATGAAGGAAAGGTAGATACGAAAGAAGGAAGGGAGGAAATAGGAAAGGGATGAATGAATGAAGGAAGGTAATTAAGTAGCTTAGGTAAGTATAGGTAAGTACAAAAGTGTTAAGTACGAAACAACACATAAACAAACGAACAAACAAACACTTCTTATATTTACCTCTTTTTTTCCTCTTCCTTTTCCTTTTCCTTCTTCAATATTTTTTTCTTTTCTTCACTTCTCTTTCTCCTTTCCTTATTACATCATATTTTCACACTTTCATTATTTCATCTTTTCATTTTCATTTATTTTCTTCCACTATATTTTTTCTTTGTCTTGTTTCATCTTCCAAATTTCTTTTCTTTCTTTTCTTTTCTCTGTTTAATAGCTTTTTTTCCTTTCACTTATTTCTTTTTCCTTTGTCATTTCCTTTGTTTTTTTCTTCTCTTTTTCTAACATTTTCTTTTCCAAATCACACTTTTTGCGTCTTTCTCAGGATATTTTCTTTCCATTTCTTAGTTATATTTTTCCTTTTCCTTCGTTTTTTCTGCTTTGTTTCCTTATTATTATTTTCTCCGTTTTTTCTGTTTTATTTTCCCGTTCAATTTCTCTTCGTTCTTTTTACTTTCCTCTCCGTTTTTTCTTTTCCCTGTTTTATATTTTCCGTTTTCAAACAGGGTAAATTCTCACTCATAAAATTCTAAATAACACAAACAGTAATTCAACTTTTTTTTTCTTATTTCGTCCTTAAAATCTATTAGTACAACTATATACAACTCTCTCTCTCTCTCTCTCTCTCTCTCTCTCTCTCTCTCTCTCTCTCTCTCTCTCTCTCTCTCTCTCTCTCTCTCTCTCTCTCTCTCTCTCTCTCTCTCTCTCTCTCTCTCATTGCACATTTCTTTCTTTGTCTTCTTTCATTGCACATTTTTTTCTTTTAATTTTCTTTCACTTCCTTTTTTTCTTCTTCGTTCACTTCATTTCATTTTTTGTTTTTCTTCCTTTTCCTTATTCTTTTCCTATTTCATTATTTATTTCCTTTATGTTCATTTTTTGTCACTTTTCCTTCATCAATATTTTCAACATTTCTTTTTCTTTTCACTTATATTATTCTTTTCATTCGTAAATTATCTTTCTTTTCTTTTCCTCTCTCTCTCTTTCCGTCACTTCCTTGTCCATCCATCTTCTTTTTCTCCTTCTAGTTTCTACTCTTTATCTTCGTTCTTCTTTCTTTTTCTTTCCTCGCTTCTTCCTCTTTTCTCCTTCGCCCTCTTCCTCCCATTATTATCACATCTGTCTCTCTCCTCTTCTTCGGATAATTCAAGCGTTAGGTTTCGTAAGTCCATGTTCTCAAAGGCTTCGGGGCTCACACACCAACATTTGACAAGGCTTTGGTGGAGGTTGTTGTGGGTATGTCCATGGGTAGCGTTATGAGCCTGGTGATAGTTTGACAAGGCTTTGGTGGAGGTTGTTGTGTTAGTATTTCTGGTGTTATGAGCCTGGGATAGTGTGACAAGGCTTTGGTGGAGGCTGTTGTGTTAGTATTGCCATGGGTAGTGTTATGAGCCTGGTGATAGTGTGACAAGGCTTTGGTAGAGGAGGTTGTTGTGTTAGTATTTCCGGTGTTATGAGCCTGGGATAGTGTGACAAGGCTTTGGTAGAGGAGGTTGTTGTGTTAGTATTGCCATGGGTAGTGTTATAAGCCTGGTGATAGTGTGACAAGGCTTTGGTGGAGGAGGTTGTTGTGTTAGTATTGCCATGGGTAGTGTTATGAGCCTTGTGATAGTGTGACAAGGCTTTGGTGGAGGTTGTTTTGTTAGCATTACCATGGGTAGTGTTATGAGCCTAGTGATTGTGTGACAAGGCTTTGGTAGAGGAGGTTGTTGTGTTAGCATTTCCATGGGTAGTGTTATGAGCCTCGTGATAGTTAAACAAGGCTTTAGTAGAGATTGTTGTGGGTATGTCCATGGATATTTTTATGAGCCTTAGTGATAGTCTGACCCTTCTGCACCGTGAACGTAAAGAAACACTCATTAGAACTCGACTTATCTCCATTGTGGCCTTGGGAAATACTTGTTGTAAGAGCCAAAAGCGTCTGAGAAAACGGGCCTAAGAATATATAGGAGTTAGTGAAGATAGCAACCGTTTAAACCCGCGTATTAGTGACCGTTGAAAGCCGTTAAAAGACCGTTAGTGACGTCATAACAGAAGCGTATTTTGAGTTTGTTAGTGAGTGAAAAAAACTCACTTTGTATATATATATATTTTTTTCATTGTTTTTCTTTTCGTTTTGTTCCGTCTTATCGCTATTAGTGTTATCATTATTATTATTATTATTATTATTACCCTTATTATTATTATTACTTATTATTATGCACGTGTTTTTTTTATATTATTATTATTATTATTATTATTATTACTATTTAGTCTCTTTATATATATTCTCTCTGTTTTTATGATATATTTTTTTAATCATTATTTTTCATCCTCAGCCTCTTCATAATTATCACATGTATCCTTATTTTTCTTTATCTCCTCTTTCTGACACGCAAGCACTATTTTTTTTTTCCATTTATCATCAATTTTATCATTATCTTCACTTTCGTATAATCATCATCATCATCATCAGTTTTTACTTATTTTTCGGTTGTCGTAAATTTCTCGCTTTCTGATTGTTTGCGAGGGATGACGTGGAGCTCCGTGATTGGTTGGCTTGCGTGTGGAAGGTGAGCGCTGATTGGCGGAGGCGGGTGCGAGGGAGGCCTGTGATTGGTGGCTGGATCTTCCTCTCTCTCTCTCACCTGTCCTCTGTCATCTGGCTAAGACTTGCGATAGAGGAGGCTGAGGATCTGGAGGAGGAGGAGGAAGAGGAGGAGGAGGAGGAAAAGGAAGATCATTATTAGTACATATTTTGTGGTTGCATTTTTTTTGGTTTTATTTTTCATTTCTTTTGTTTACTATATTTCCTTTGTTATCTTATTCTCTTCTCACTTCTTTGTCTCTCTCACTTCCTCTCTCTCTCTCTCTCTCTCTCTCTCTCTCTCTCTCTCTCTCTCTCTCTCTCTCTCTCTCTCTCTCTCTCTCTCTCTCTCTCTCTCTCTCTCTCTCTCTCTCTCTCTCTCTCTCTCTCTTCTTCCATCTATAATATCCACTTGTTACCTCTCCTTCCTTTCTCTCTCCCACCTATTACGTCCACTTTTATATATCCACTTTTCCCATAACCTGGACTCCTTTCCTCCACTTTCTCCTCCTCTGCACTTCCTACCTTTCTTCCTCCATCCATATCCTTCATTCCTATCTCTCCTCTTCATACTCCACTCTTCCCTCCACTTTTTTGTCCCTCTCCCACTCCCTTCCACGACTCCCCTTCCCTTCCACTACTCCACTCTTCCACTCTCCTGTCTCTTTTCCTCTCTTCCCTCCACTCTCTGTCTCTCTTCCACTCCCTTTCACGACTCCCCCTCCCTTCCTCTACTGTACTCTTCCACTCTCTTGTCTCTTTTTCCCTCCTTTTCTCTTGTACTCTCCTCCCTCTTTCCTCCACCTCTTCTATATATCTCATCCACTTCCTTTCCTTCCTTTCCTCCACTCATCAACTCACCTGCTAGCGAACCTGTATGTTGGCCTGCTCGGCGTGGGCGTGGGCGTGGGCGTGGTGGGCGTGAGAGGTGGTGGGCACGCGGAAGGCTCGCTGCTTCTCCTCGAACTCCCTCAGGCGGGCTTTGTACTTCTCGATCTCCTCGCGTAGAATCCGATCCTCCTCCTGTGGGGTTGAGGAGGATCGAAGAGGGTTAGCGGGTTAGGAAGAGGTTTGGGACGTGTAATTGTAAGAAAAATGGAATCGAAGAGTGTTTGGAGAAAAGAAAGGGATTTATTGTGGTATATAAATAGGATTGGAACGTCTAAAAATAAGGAAACTAACTTGTTTGGGGACTAAGAAGGATCGGAAAGTATTAGGACAAAAGAAAGAGATCCGATGTTGTTTAGAAATATTGAAAAATGAAGTCTGAAAATATTGAAGAATGTTAAAAAGTATCGAAGTATGATGTGTTAGGATGATACTTAAGAGTATTAGGAAGTTATTAAAGAATGAAGAGTAGTATAGAAAGACTGACGAGCAGGTTAGGAAGAGGTTTGGGACGTTTAATTATAAGAAAAATGGAATCGAAGAGTGTTTGGAGAAAGGAAAGGGAACTATTGTGGTATTGAAATAGGATTGGAACGTCTAAAAATAAGGAAACTAACTTATTTGCTGACTAAGAAGGATCGGAAAGTATTAGGACAAAAGAAAGAGATCTGATGTTTAGAAATATTGAAAAATGAAGTCTGAAAATATTGAAGAATGTTAAAAAGTATCGAAGTATGATGTGTTAGGATGATACTTAAGAGTAGTAGGGAGTTATTAAAGAATGACGAGTGGTATAGAAAGACTGACGAATGAAAAGTTAGGAAAAAAAACGAAGAACAGAGAATATTAGAAAAGGAAATTAAGAAAGTTAGTGAATAAATAAAAACATATATGGAGTTAGGAAAGCAATTAAAGAAGGGAGAATGTTAGAAAAGGAAATTAAGAATGTTAGTGAATAAATAAAAAGAGATATGGAGTTACGAAAGCAATTAAAGAAGGGAGAATGTTAGAAAGGGAAATTAAGAATGTTAGTGAATAAATAAAAACAGATATGGAGTTACGAAAGCAATTAAAGAAGGGAGAATGTTAGAAAGGGAAATTAAGAATGTTAGTGAATAAATAAAAAGAGATATGGAGTTACGAAAGCAATTAAAGAAGGGGGAATGTTAGAAAGAAATTAAGAATGTTAGTAAATGAATAAAAACAGCCGTGGAGTTACGAAAAAATGAAGAACAGAGAATATTAGCAAAAATAAAGAACTCTAAATAAAACTCTAAATTTGAACTCTAACTAAAAAGACATCTGGAGTACTCACAGCCGCTGACTCCTCATCATACTCAAGGCAGCCCACGCCGTCCAGCCTCTCCAGGTCGACGTAGCCTCTCCATCTGACACATACCCCGTTCATGATGAAGGGAGAGCGAAGGTGTACCTGTGAAGAGAAGGGGGACAGGTGTGAGATGGTGATTAATTGATTACAGGTGTTGGTGATGGTGATAGAAAATGAAGCAAATAAGTGAAGTAGAGGAATAATGAAGGGATAGATAATGATAAGGGAAGATGATGATTAGGATAAAAATGATGAAGGAAGTGAAATAAGAGAGAGAAGGGATCAAGATGGGATGGTGTGTTGAAAGGGGTGAGAGAGAGAGAGAGAGAGAGAGAGAGACCCCACGCACATGTCGTAACCACACTTCCTCCCCCCTCTTCTCCCCTACCCAAACTATCACCACCTGACCTCAACACCTCCTCCCCCCCACCCACCCATCACCTCCTCACCCATCCCCTTCACTCCCCCCATTCAGAAACAAGATACAGTTTGGAGACCACTTAACAACCCCCCCTGCCACCCCCTTCCCGTTCCCCCCACCCCCTCTTCAATTTTCTGTGGTTACCCCTCGCTGCTCGTCCCTCAACCATAGAAAATCGTCACCAGCCGTAGAAAATGGGGAGGTGACCACAAGCCGGGTTGCCAAACGTGAGAAAGAAAACGGAGGTGAAAGGAAAATGGGAGTGAGATTGAGCCGTTAGTAAGTAGTAGTAGTAGTAGTAATAGTAGTAGTGGTAGTAGTAGTAGTAGTAACAGAATAGTAGAAAAAGAAGAAAATAAGTGAAATACAAAAATGAATAATGAAGGAATAAAATGATAAAGATAGAAAAAAATAATAAAGGAAGTGAAATACAGGAAAAATCACATCATCAGAGAGAGAAGGGGCCATATAGAAGTAACCATCTATCACCTCCTTGTAAATCTGTCCAGGAAAGAGGAGGAGGAGGAGGAGGAGGAGGGAGGGAGAGAGAGGAAAAGGTGGGAAGGTTGAGAGTCAGATTTTCACACCCTCTTTTTCCTTTCTCTCTCTCTCTCTCTCTCTCTCTTTTTTCCTTATTTTTCTATCTTTATCAACTTATTCCTTTTTTATTCATTCTTGTATTTCACTTCTTTTCTTCTTTTCTACTATTCTGTTACTACTAAAACTACTACTACTACTACTACTACTGCTGCTACTACTACTACTACTACAACTACTACTACTACTACTCTCTCATTTCCACACAAACACGCGGAAAAAACACGAAATAACGAAAAAGAAATAATAATAATAATAATAATAAAACCACTAAGTCCAGATTGAGAGCGAGTGAGTCAGACAGTTTGAGGTCAGCTTCATTAACTCCAAAACAAACGAGGGCGGGCGGGCAAACATGCTTCAATAAGATCACACACCAACCCCGAACATGACCAAGAAGAAAAAAAAAAAAGAAAAAAAGAAAAGGGAGGAAAAAGTTTAAATGAGCACACCACATGCTCAATTTGGCTACTCGTCGATTGCGTATCTATCCATTAATTTTCCTCACTCTGGTTTCTTTAATTTGGGTTGGTTTATCTTGCGCTAAGTGGGATGGTCTGTTTTTTTTTTTTTTGGGGGGGGGGGAGTGGGTAGGGGATGGAAGGGGAAGTAAAGGAGGGAAGGGGAAGAGGGGGATAGTGTTGCCAAGTGCTGTTTTATCTTCAAATTATCTCAGAGCATAATTCAATTCTCTTTCTCATATTCGTTAAAATTCTTTCTCTTTTATTTGCTGTTCAAAGATTAAGACAAATTATTTACTCAGTTCAGATAACTTCGGAATTTTGCCCCGCCCATCTTTCCCAGCATCCACCAGGGAGATATAACCTTTCCAAGCATCCACCGGTGAGATTAAGCTTTTCCAGTATCCACCAGTAAGATTTATCCTTTCCCAGCATCCACCAGTAAGATTTAACCTTTCCCATCATCCACCAGTAAAATTTAATCTTTCCCAGCATCCACCAATGAGATTTAACCTTTCCCAGCGTCCACCAGTGAGATTTAACCTTTCCCAGCATCCACCAATGAGATTTAACCTTTCCCAGCATCCACCAGTGAGATTTAACCTTTCCCAGCATCCACCAGTAAGATTTAACCTTTCCCAGCAGCCACCAGTAAGATTTAACCTTTCCCAGCATCCACCAGTGAGATTTGACCTCTCCCAGCATCTACCAGTGAGATTTAACCTTTCCCAGCATCCACCAGTGAGATTTAACCTCTCCCAGCATCTACCAGTGAGATTTAACCTTTCCCAGCATCCAACAGTAAGAATTAACCTCTCCCAGCATCCACCAGTGAGATTTGACCTTTCCCAGGTTCCAACAGTAAGATTAAACTTTCCCAGCATCCAACAGTGAGATTCAACCTTTCCCAGCATCCACCAGTAAGAATTAACCTTTCCCAGCATTCAACAGTGAGATTTAACCTCTCCCAGCATCCATGAAGAACAAAGAGAACAAGAAGAGAACTCATAGAGACCTTCATAAGAAGAACAAGTCGCCAGGTCCTGACGGGATATTTCCGAGGGTATTAAAGGAATTAGGTGATGTACTCAGTGACCCACTAACCGACATCTTTAAGATGTCGGTATATACTGGCTATGTGCCGACCCTATGGAAAGTAGCTAATGTGACGCCGATTTTCAAAAAGGGGGACATGTCAGTTGCTTCAAACTATCGCCCAATTAGCTTAACATCGGTTACAGGCAAGATGCTGGAGTCCATAATAGCCAGGAACATTCAGGAGCATTTAGAGAAACAGCTTAATTCACGACTCGCAGCATGGGTTCTCGAAAGGTAGGTCATGCCTCACCAATCTCTTGTCCTTCTACAGTAAAGTATTTGAGGCGGTTGACAGAGATGAAAATTATGATGTAATCTATCTTGATTTTAGTAAAGCGTTTGACAAAGTTCCTCACCAACGACTGTTGCTTATATTACAGGCTCACGGAGTAGAGGGTAAAGTTTTGAACTGGGTCAAGGCGTGGCTGAGCAATAGGAAGCGAAGAGTGCAAATCAATGGTAAAAGATCTGACTGGGGATGTGTTACGAGTGGGGTCCCACAAGGTTCGGTATTAGGTCCACTTTTGTTTATTATTTATATCAATGACTTAGATACAGGAATTAGTAGTGATGTTAGTAAGTTTGCAGATGATACCAAGATCGGTAGAATAATTGAGTCGGATCAGGACGCTAGTATTCTCCAGGGTGAACTAAACAAATTGTATGACTGGGCGGATAAATGGCAGATGGAGTTCAATGTAGGGAAGTGCAGTATTCTGAGTGTAGGTAGGAACAACCCCTCACATAACTATTGCTTAAATGACACTCTCATAAGCAGGTCTGGGTGCGAGAGGGATTTAGGGGTCTTAGTGAGCTCTGATCTCCGTCCAAGGGCACAATGCATTCAAGCTAGAAATCGAGCAAATAGGGTACTGGGATTTATTTCAAGGAGCGTAAGCAACAGAAGCGCCGAAGTCTTCCTCAAACTATATTTAGCATTAGTTAGACCTCATCTTGGCTATGCGGCTCAGTTCTGGTCACCTTACTATAGAATGGATATCAAAATGTTAGAATCGGTGCAGAGGAGGATGACTAAGATGATTCAGGGGTTGAGAAACTTGCCATACGAGGAAAGACTCAAACAGTTAAACTTGCATTCTCTAGAAAGGCGAAGGGTGCGTGGAGACATGATCGAGGTTTATAAATGGATGAAGGGCTTTAATAAGGGAGACATTCATAAGGTTTTGTTGGTAAGAGAACCGGGTAGGACACGAAGTAATGGGTTTAAACTGGATAAATTCAGATTCAACAGGGACATAGGCAAAAATTGGTTTACAAACAGGGTGGTGGATGAGTGGAATAGGCATAGCAGTCATGTGGTGAGTGCCAATACAATTGTCACATTCAAAATTAGATTAGATAAATTCATGGACAGCGATATTAGGTGGGGTTAGATACACGGGAGTTACAAGGGAGCTTAGGTTCAGAGGAGCTGCCTCGTACAGGCCTACCGGCCTCTTGCAGACTCCTATGTTCTTATGTTCTTATGTTCATATACGTTCTCTACCGCTGCGTTCTACTTTTTTTTTTTTTTAAGTGAAGTTGATATGGCTTGGCGTGACTGACAACAAAACGGTTTCTCTCTTCTTATCTTACCGGAGAGAGGAAGTTTAATTAATTTATTTGATTTTATCCTATTTTATTTTTAGTTTTATTTAGTTTTGTTTAAATTTCTGTGGGTTTTGTGATTAAGACAACAAAATGGTTCTTCTTTTTCTCTTTCTCTCTCTCTCTTTATCTGACCGACGAGAGAGAGAGAGAGAGAGAGAGAGAGAGAGAGAAATAATTTAAATGCCCCACCCGAAATTTAAATGACCACAAGGATTTCTTCATCAATTAAAGGTTACCGTAAAAGGTGAGGAGGAGGAGGAGGAGGAGGGGAGGGGGAGGGGGGGTGGACGTGTGTGGTCAGTTTAGAGATAATTTTTTTTTTTACTTCTCTCGTTCGCTGTTTTTTTTATTTTGTCAGCTGATAAATCAATGCTTACTAATTAAACCCGTTTGATTGTTGGTCTGTTTGTTTGAGTGTGTGCGTGCGTGTGTTTGTGTGTGTGTGTTTGAGTTTGTATGTTTCCTATTTTTTCCTGTGTGTGTGTGTGTGTGTGTGTGTGTCTGTCTGTCTAGTTGTATTTCTCTCTCTCTCTCTCTCTCTCTCTCTCTCTCTCTCTCTCTCTCTCTCTCTCTCTCTCTCTCTCTCTCTCTCTCTCTCTCTCTCTCTCTCTCTCTAATGGTTTCGTCAGATCGCCTCAGAAGTAGAAGGAAGGAATAAAGAAAGGGAAGAAGAAGGGAGAAGGAAAGAAGAGATGGAAGATAAGAAGAAGAGTGAGGAAGTGGAGGAAAGAGAAGGGAAAGATAGGAAGAGAATAAATGAAAGTAGGAAGGAGAAGAGAGGAGAAAGAAAAAGAGAATAGAAGAGGAGAGAAAATAAAGAGTAAAGAGAATAGGAGAGGGGGAAGAGGAGAGGAAGAGAGGAGGAAGAAGTTATGAAGAAAAGAAGAGGAGGGAAGAAAAGAGTAAAGGAGGAAAAGAAGAGAAGGAAGAAAAGAAAGAAGAGGAGAAAGAAAAAAAAGAGAATAGAAGGGGAGAGAAAATAAAGAGCAAATAAGAGAAAAGGAGAGGAAGAGAGGAGGAAGAAATTAAGAAGAAAAGAAGAGGAGGGAGGAAAAGAGTAAAGGAGGAAAAGAAGAGAAAGAAGAAAAGAAGATAGGAAGAGATGAGGAAGAGGAGAGGAAGAGAGGAGGAGGAAGTTAAGAAGAAAAGTAGAGGAGGGAAGAGAAAAGGTGGAAAAGAAGAGAAGAAGAAAAGAAGATAGGAAGAGATGAGGAGGAGGAGAGGAAGAGTGGAGGAGGAAGTTAAGAAGAAAAGAAGAGGAGGGAAGAAAAGAGTAAAAGAGGAAAAGAAGAGAAGGAAAAAAGAAGATAGGAAGAGATGAGGAAGAGAGAAGGAGGAAGTTAAGAAGAAAAGAGGAGGAGGGAAGAAAAGAGTAAAGGAGGAAAAGAAGAGAAGGAAGAAAAGAAGATAGGAAGAGATGAGGAAGAGGAGAGGAAGGAGGGAGAAGAGGAAATAAAGAGTAAAGAAGAGAATAGGAGAGGGGGAAGAGGAAAGGAAGAGAGGAGGAGGAAGTTAAGAAGGGAAGTGTAAAGGAGGAAAAGAAGAGAAGGAAGAAAAGAAGATAGGAAGAGGAGAGGAAGGAGGGGGGGGGGGGTGGACAGATAATGAGCGGCCCCCCTCTGTGACACCTGGTGGTTTAATTGTTATCTCCAAACACAGGTAGTGGTCACCTCTTACCTTACCTGCCCGCCTACCCACCTACCTAACCACTTACCTTCCTCCCCACCCACTTATTTTCTCCCTAACCTAACAACCTAGTACCTGCCTTTCTTTCTCTCTTTCTTCCTTCCTTCTTCCCTACATGTCGTATCTACTCCCTTACCTTACCTTCCTACCCACCTACCTAACCTAACTTAACCTACCTACCTTTTCTTCCTTCTTTCCTTTCTTCCTTCCTTCCTTCCTTCCTTCATGCCTTTTTACTTCTTTACCTTACCTTACCTTCCTACCTAACTCCTTACCCATATATCTACCTATGTTCTTAATCTAACCTCTCTTTCTTCCTTCTTTTTCCTTCCTTCTTTCCCTTCCTTCCAACGCATATCCCTGTCTACTTCCTTGCCTTATCTTACCTTACCTTCCTACCCACCTACCTATGTTATGTTCTACCTAGCTTAAGTTAACCTATACCTACCTTTCTTTCTCTCTTTCTTTCCTCCCTCCCTTCCTTCCTTTCATTCTTTCTTTCTTCCTTCCTTTCTTTTTTCCTTTCTCGTTTTTTCTCTTTCTCCCAATATTCTTTCTGCATTTCTCCCTTCTCGTATCCATTCCCTCACTCCTTTTTCTTCTCCTTCCTCCTCCCTTCCGTCTTTCCTCCTCTGCTCTTACCTACCTCTCCCTTCCCTTCCTACCTTACATACCTACCTATCACCTCCCTACCTGGATGGCTACCTACCTGGGTGCCGCTAATTAACTCGAAGGCGTGGGAGGTCTTACCTTACCTCACCTGGCCTTGCTCACCTTGTTGTTGTTGTTGTTGTTGTTGTTGTTGTTAGTGGTGGTTGTGGTGGTGGTGGTAGTGATAGTGATGATACTGTTTTTGTTATTGTTTTATCTTGGTTTGTTTTCTGTATATTTATGTAAGTTTGTGTATGTGTGTGTTTCTGTGTATGAATGTATGTATTTATGTATGTATATATGTGTGTGTGTGTGTGTGTGTGTGTGTGTGTGTGTGTGTGTGTGTGTGTGTGTGTGTGTGTGTGTGTGTGTGTTTGTGTTTTTATTTTGATTTCTTTTTTTGTGTATATTTGTGTAAATTCGTGTATGTGTTTGTTTATGTGCGTGTATATATGTGTGTATGTTTGGATGGACGAATGGATGTATACGTAGTGTGTGTGTGTGTGTGTGTGTGTGTGTGTGTGTGTGTGTGTGTGTGTGTGTGTGTAATACCCATAGCCCATTATCCCTCCCTCCTTTCCTCCCTTCCTCCCTTTCCTTCCCTGACCTCTTGACCTCTCCCCCTCCCCCCCTCCCCGACCCTTTATTTCCACCCCATCACCCCCTCACACCCCACCTTTCCGCCCCATCAACCCCCCCCCCCCCCCATCCTTAAGGGTCACCAAACACACAGGTAAACATTCATTTCATGGTCCCCCCCCTTACCCTTAGGTCATTATGCTCCCTCAGTGGCCCCGGAAATACCCTTTATCCTCGCTCCAGGGCCCCGTATAGAAGGGAGTATGCTATTATGCTTCTGTAAGGGCCTCGGTGATGTGTCTCTTATGATGACTTATTAAGGGCCTCGTTCTGGAAATTCTTCTTCTTCTTCTTCTTCGTATTTCCTTTTAGAGCTCTAGGAATGTCTTGTTAGGTGTTGGTAGTGAGTGAGTGGAAAGTTGGAAAGTTTCTTTTAGTCGGCGCAACATCTGTAGTCATATTCCGGAGAGAGACAGGAGAGGGAAGGAATTATAGGAGAAGGGAACAGATCCCAGGAGACGGGACACAACCCCCGATTAATACCTGGTACCCATTCACTGCTGGTGGACAGGGGCGTAAGGTATCGGAAAAGCCGCCCAAATTTTTCCACTCCGCCCGTGAATCGAACTCGAGCTCTCTCAATTGTGAGCCGAGTGTGCTAACCACTGCACCACGAAGCACCCTAGTGAGTGAGTGAATGATGAAGCATGTTTAGTTTAGCTTAGTTTCACCGGGTCGTTATCGATATTACGAAGCAGAAAACAAACCAGCAAAAAGAAAAAAAGAGAAAAGAAAATGAATTAGGCGAATAAACAAAAACACACACAAAAAAACGGAAAACATGTATAAACCAAACCAAACCAAGCAAGACAAAATGAAAAATGTAAGAAATAGAAGATAACAAAAAAAAGGAAACCAAATTGGAAAACGGCAGAACAACAACAAACAAAAAAAAGAAAAACGAAGTAAAAAACATTAAAAAAAATATGGAAATTAATCTCCTCCCGAAATTGACCTCTCTTTCGGCCACCTCTTTTGATTCTTTTTAGGAGCAGCGAGTAGCGGGCTTTTTTTTATTATTGTTTTCTTTTTTTGTGTGCCCTTGAGCTGTCTCCTTTGTTGTAATAAAAAACACGAATGAAAGAGGAAAGGAAAAGAGAAATACCTTAATAATAAACCGTCGAGTACATACATATCCTTACACATCATCCTACTGAAATACCAGGTAATAAACCGTCGAGTACATACTTATCCTACACATTATCCTACCCGATTCTACCAATAAACCTTCAAGTACATACACATCCTAGACATCATCCTACCCCCGCCACCTTTCCCCTCGTCCGCCATTTCTGCTGCCGGCGTCACTGCTGCAGCCTCCCCTCGCCTCGCTCAATACCGCCCTTCCTTCCCCTCTTTTTAGCTGACTCTCTCTCTCTCTCTCTCTCTCTCTCTCTCTCTCTCTCTCTCTCTCTCTCTCTCTCTCTCTCTCTCTCTCTCTCTCTCTCTCTCTCTCTCTCTCTCTCTCTCTCTCTCTCTCTCTCTCTCTTGTATCCCACCAGTGCCAACATCTCTCTCTCTCTCTCTCTCTCTCTCTCTCTCTCTCTCTCTCTCTCTCTCTCTCTCTCTCTCTCTCTCTCTCTCTCTCTCTCTCTCTCTCTCTCTCTCTCTCTCTCTCTCCCGTCTGTACCCTAGTGTCTCTTAGCGTTGGATAATTATAATGTCTACTGCTCTTTTTCCCTTTATTTCTCTATCCACTCTTCTTCTTTACCCTCTTATCCTTTATCTCATGTTTTCCTCCTCCTTCTATTTCTGTTTCTCCATTTATTCTCAGTCTAGTGTTCTTCTCTACTCTCTTTTCTGTCTAATATTTTCTTTCTCTTTCTAATACTATTTTTTTCCCTTTATTCCTTTATTTTTTTTTCTCTAATGTTCTTCTCTACCCTTTTTTTTCTGTCTTGTGTCCTCTTCCTCTCTTCCCTGTCTGATACTTTTCCTCTTTTCTCTCTCTGATGTTCTTTTTCCGCTCTTTTTTCTGTAATGTTATGTCCCCTCTTTTTCTTTGGTTAGTGTTGTTGTTCTTCACTTTTCTAACGGCGCCATATGACCCTGCAGTTGCGGCGCCAAAAACAGAACGCCCCAATAATCATCATCATCTTCACTTTTCTAATAATTTTCAGGCCGGTTAATCTTTTATTTATTTTCCTGTTTTTCGTCTTTGATCTCGTTTTTTATTAATTTTTTCGTTTTTTTTCTATAATTTTCATCAGTTTTCATCCCTTATTATTGTATTTTTTCTGTTTTTCGTCTTTGATATCTAGGCAATGACGTTTTCTTCCCTTTTTTCTATAATTTTCATCAGTTTTCCCTTGCCTACCTACCAACAGTTATTTACCTACCTACCTACTTACCTAGCTATCTTCCTTCCTTCCTTCCTTCCTTCTTTCCTTCCTTCCTTCCTTTCATCCTTCCTTCCTTTCATCCTTCCTTCCTTCCTTTTATCCTTCCTTCCTTCCTTTCATCCTTCCTCCCAACCGCCTTACTAACCGATCGAATACTTTACTTTCAATTACTTTATATTATATTCATGTCTTCTTGAGAGAGAGAGAGAGAGAGAGAGAGAGAGAGAGAGAGAGAGAGAGAGAGAGAGAGAGAGAGCATTGACAGGGGGCGGAGCGGTTGACAGGGGTAGAATAACACACTCTATGGTGCCTGTCAACCCTGTACACTGTCCTTTAGACCGAGGAGGAAGAGGAGGAGGAGGAAGGAGAGGAGGAGGAGGGGGAGGGTGTTTTTGACTTCAAGCCTTCGTCATAACACGTCTCATAATGGAAGAGGAGGAGGAGGAGGAGGAAGAGGGGGAGGAGGAGGAGGAGGAGGAGGATGTAGAGAAAGGAAAAAGGGAGAGAAAGAGGCGTTTAACGTTTGACTTTTGTGTGTGTGCGTATGTGTGTGTGTGTGTGTGTGTGTGTGTGTGTGTGTGTGTGTGTGTGTGTGTGTGTGTGTGTGTGTGTGTGTGTGTGTGTGTGTGTGTGTTCTCACACACACACACACACACACACACACACACACACACACACACACACACACACACACACACACACACACACACGAGGGCCATTGAATTTCACACAAAGGAGAGGCAGCCAGTTTGTATCCCTTAAGAGGAGGAGGAGGAGGAGGAGGAGGAGGAGGAGGAAAATGGAAAAAGGTGTGAAAAGAAAATATAACAAGAGGTGTGTGGGAGCTGAAGAGTAATAAAGGAGGAGGAGGAGAAGGAGGAGGAGGAGGAGAAAAAGTAAATGAGAGGAAGGGAAAAGGAAATGAAGTATATAAACCAGTCATCAAATAAATACAGAAATAAACAAAACGTAGGAAGAAGAGAAAAAGAAAGAGGAAGAGGAATAAGTGGAAGAACTAGAAAAAAAGAAAAGACGGAAAAGAAAAAAATGATGAAAAAGAAGAATGGAAAGGAGGAAGAGGAAATGGATGAAGAACCAGAAAAAAAGAAAAAAAAGAGAAAGATGGAGAAGATGGCGGAGGAAGGGAGCAGGAAGCGGAGGAGGAGGAAGAAAAAGAAGGAGAAGAAGGACGAGAATAGAAGGAGGAGGAGGAGGAGGAGGAGATAAAAGATTTCGTAAATATATCACACATCAAAAGCTCTTAATATAATGGACGGCAGGAAGTGAGAGAGGAGGAGAAGAAGAAGAAAAAGAAGAGGAGGAGGAGGAGGAGGAGGAGGTATAAGTTCCGATCCCTTTCTGTTTGTATACATAGAGGATTGTATCTCACTATAGACGATTCGATTCCCTTACTTCCCATTGAGTTTGATACGATTAGGTTTTGCGGTCGAGAGAGAGAGAGAGAGAGGGAGGGAGGGAGAGAATCGATAATTTCAATCAATAGGGCAATCAGTCTTCGCTAATTAGGTACCTTGATCATCATTAGTTCTCTCTTAATTAAATTCCCAGGTGACCCTCGCACGTACACACACACACACACACACACACACACACACACACACACACACACACACACACACAGTTTTACGATCACTGAAACTATTTATTTTTCACTTGTATTTTTAGGTTGATTTTATATATGTTGTTTTCTTTTTTTCTTGTTCTTGTTCTTTTTCGTCTTTTTTTTATTATTTTCTGCTTTATATTTTTCTTCTTCCTTTTCATCCTCCTCCTTTTTGTTATTCCTTTTTCCTTCTTCGTCTTTTTCTTCCTCTTTTCTTTGTAATGTTATTTTAGTAGTTTTCATAATTCTCTTTTTCTTTTTTTCTGCTGCTATCACTACAACTACTACTACTACTACTACTACTACTACTTCTACTGCCACCACCATTACTCTCTCTCTCTCTCTCTCTCTCTCTCTCTCTCTCTCTCTCTCTCTCTCTCTCTCTCTCTCTCTCTCTCTCTCTCTCTCTCTCTCTTTTTAACCCTCCTAACACGCTTGGCTTATCTCAAATTGACTCTTAAATAAAAAAAGACAAATTACTACATCCGTTATACCTTTTAATCACCTGTTTTAATTGCCCTCTTAATTGCCCTCTACCTCACGTCTTCAGGTAGCAATGGCTCGTTAATCATACCTGTGCAAAACGCTAATGATTCAAGGTTTGATATTCCTCCTCCTTGTAGCAACAGTAATAGTAGTAGTAGTAGTAGTAGTAATAGTAGTAGTAGTAATAGAAGGTGAGGTGTTTTTTGCATACCTGTACCTGTTTTCAATTAATCGTGTATGATTTTAATTTTAATGACGCCTGGTACACACACACACACACACACACACACACAGTCGCTTCTTTTTTTTTTCTTTCTCCTTCCCTTCTCCTCTCTTCTCTTTCCACCTCTTCCATTTCTGCCCCATTCTTTCCTTCTTTTGCCTCCCCCTTCCTTCCTCCTTCCTCTCCCCTTGTCCTACCTTCCCCTTCCTCTATTTCTTCCCCTTCTCTCACTCCCCTCTTCCCCATTCTCACCCTATCACACTCCCTATTTCTTTCCCATTTCCTCCCCATTCACACCTTGCCCTCATCATCTCTTACCCATTTCTCTTCCCATCTTTCCCCCTTTCTTCTCTCCCCCCTTTTC
>NC_066569.1:3872016-3887016 GCF_024679095.1 Eriocheir sinensis | reverse complement strand
CAAATAGAACAAGAAGAAATCACAATTTGAAGATAAGTGGTAAAAGATTCTCGTCGCACGAAGCTAAACACTTCTTCTTCATTCGAGTTGTTAATGTTTGGAACTCTCTACCCTGTGATGTCGTTGACAGTACAACAGTTACGGCCTTCAAGAATAGATTAGACAAGTATTTTGAATCCAACCAGCAACTAAGAAATTACTCATTGTCGTAATAACGTTAAGTTCTTTCGAATACTGGTGTCCTTGTCCGCTTTTATCGCCCGGTTAGTGGTAGCAGTAATGGTAGTTCTTTCCTCTTTCCTACATAATTTCCATGCAGTTTTTCCATGCTGCATGGTTCTTTTTCCTTTCCTGCCAGCTTTGGCTGGAGGGATGGGGAGTGGGGAGGAGCCTTCGCCTTTGCTGTCCTTCATCTTCCACCTTTGATTAGATAGTTAGTGTAGCTTGTCACAAACAGCCTTGTAAGGACCAGCAGGTCTGCTGTTGTTTGTTCTTCCTTTGTATTGCTTTGTGTTCCTCTTCCTCCTCTTCGTCTTTCTTCTTTTCCTCCCCTCCTTCCTTCCTTCCTTCTCCCCTTTCGTGGTGTACCAAGATGGCCGCCAAATCGGGCTAATCCCCAAACCAGTCTTCCCATTCACCATGACACCACACTTACCCAACCTCCTCCTCCTCCTCCTGTTTCTGTTCCTCTTATCCTTTCCTCCTCCTCCTCTTCCTCCTTTTATCTTCTCTTCTTCCCGTCAACTATGTCATCACTTCCCCAATCCTTCCCCTTCTTCCTCTTCTTCCTCCTCCTCCTCCTTTTATCTTTTCCTTTTTTTTGGGGGGGGGGTTTCTTCTGATTCTCTCCATATCAACTTTTCTTCCTCTTCTTCTTCTTCTTCTTTTTCCTCCTCCTCCTCCTCCTCCTCCTCCTCCTCCTCCTCCTCCTCCTCCTTCCTGAACTAGTTTGAAGCATGAGGCCTAACATAAGTATTAGAGGCGGAGGAGGAGGAGGAGGAGGACGGTCTTTTTTTACTATGACACATTCGGGGAGAGAGAGAGAGAGAGAGAGAGAGAGAGAGAGAGAGATCAACAAACATGGCTTTCAAGGTAAATTTACAACTATCTCTCTCTCTCTCTCTCTCTCTCTCTCTCTCTCTCTCTCTCTCATCAGGTAAATACGGAGACAGGTAACACATCTTAATTAGACCAGGTAACCCCCCTCCCCTTCCTTACCTTTCCTTCCCCCTTCCTTATTTTCTCTTCCCATTTTCTTCCCTACCTCTTTATCTCCCTTTCCCTATCTCTATCTCCCTTATTTTCCCCTAGCTCCTCCCTTTATTACTCTTTTCCTCTTATTCCTCTTCTTCACTCCTCTTCTCTTTCTCCTCCTTTTCTTTCTCTCCTTCCTCCTTCTCTTCTTCACTCCTCTTCCCTTCTTCTCTTTCCCCTTTTCTTCTCTTTTTCTTTCCATTTATCTCCTCTTCTCCTTTCCTCTTCTTTCTTCTCTCAATTTATCTTTTTTTCCTCTTCCCTCTTTCTCTACTTTGTTCTCCCCGTCTTCCCCTTTCTCCTCATTTCTTCTCCATTTTCTTCCTCTTCCCCCTTCACTCCTCTTTCCTCTCTTTAGCTTATTCCTCTCCTCCTCCTCCTCCTCCTTATCATATATTTCTCCTTTTCCCTCATATTCCTCCCCTTCCTTTCCTCTTCCCTCTCTTCCTTCTCTTCTCCTCCTCCTCCTCCTTCTTTGCTTCTACTCTTCCATCATATTCCTCCTCCTTCTCCTCCTCTTCTTCCTTCTCCATTTCTCCTTCCTTCCCTTCCTCCCCTCCCTCTCCTCACCTGCCCCTTCCTCCCATTTACCTGTGCTAATTACTGTACAGGTGATTAGGGCAGCCATTAGTGACGTAATTGTACCTGGACATTAATTAAATGGCCCAAGGTAATGTCTTTGTTATTGTTGTTGTTGTTGTTGTTGTTGTTTGTCATTCTTGGCCCATTTCGCATCTTTTTTTTTTCTCCCTCCTCCTCCTCCTCCTCCTCCTTCTGTCCGGTGATAATCCTCCTCTTCTTCTTCTCTCCTTGATATATTGCTCCTCCATCCTCTCCTCCTCCTCCTCCTCCTCCTCCCTTTCCTCCTCCTCCTCGACCTTTCAACCTTTGCCATCTTTACTCCTCCTCCTCCTCCTCTTCCTCCTCCTCCTCCTCTACCTCTTCTTGCTCTACTTCAGTCCTTCGTCTCCATCTTTCTCTTCTCTTCTTTTCCCCTTCTTTCTCTATCTCTCTATCTATTCTCTGTATCCTAATCTTCCCTTTCGTATCCTATGACCCTCCTCCTCCTCCTCCTCTTCCTCCTCCTCCTCTTCTTCCTCCTCCTCCATCTTCCGTCGGATAATAATTAGGTCGCAATTCACCTGCATTATTAACTCAACTTGATTAATGACACCTGGCCGCTCTCTCTCTCTCCCTTACCTGTGTGTGTGTGTATCTCTTTCCGTCTGTCTATCTATCTCTATCTATTTGTCTATCTATCTATTTGTACATTTATTACTTTTTTTCTGTTTATCTATCTATCTATCTGTCTGTCTATCTCTTTGTCTATCTCTCTCACGTATGATCTACTGAATTTTATGAATAGATGAATTTGAAGAATGAGGAAAATATAAGGAGAGGAGGAGGAGGAGGAGGAAAAAAAGGAGGAGAGAAATATAAGTGAGGAAAATAACGAAGGAAAAGGAGAAAACACTGATAATCACCATCAGTAAAAATAATGAGAAAAATAACGAAAAAAGGAGGAGAGAAATATGAAAAGTATGAGGGAAATAACGAAGGAGGAGAAGAAGAAAACACTAATAATTCACCATCCATGAAAATAACGAGAAAAATAACGATAAAAAGAGAAGCCGGGAGAAGAATTAAAGTTAGTAAAATAAAGCAAAACAGGAGAAACCACTAATAAAATCATAAACCACCACCATTAATGATAAATAACGAAGAAGAAAAAACACTGATAATTCACCATCCATAAAAATAACGAGAAAAAATAAGGAAAACAGGAGAAGCCGAACGAAAAAATATAGGTAGTAAAATAAAGCAAAATAGAAGAAACCACTAATAAAATCACAAACCACCACCACCATCCCTAATAATGATAATAATAAAAATAACAATAAATACAATAACAATCATCATCATCATCAGCTTACCATTTCCGTGTGCCCTTCCCTCACGCCGGCCTGAAATCTTTGCCGCCTCTCCTCCAGCGGTCTGTCTCTGTAGCCCGTGTACCGCACCTGTGGACAAAGAGAGACACCTGTAATTAGCACCTACACCTTGATAACACTCCTCTCCTTCTCCTCCTTCTCTTATGTTACTTTTCCTCTCACCTCCCTCCTTCCCATCTCTACTTAACCTACATCTTTTTAATCACAGCATCTAGAGAAACATAGCTTAATTCACGACTCGCAGCATGGGTTCACGAAAGGTAGGTCATGCCTTACCAATCTCTTGTCCTTCTACAATAAAGTATTTGAGGCGGTAGACAGAGATGAAAATTATGATGTAATCTATCTTGATTTTAGTAAAGCGTTTGACAAAGTTCCTCACCAACGACTGTTGCTTAAATTACAGGCTCACGGAGTAGAGGGTAAATTTTTTTAACAGGGTCACGGCGTGGCTTAGCAATAGGAAACAAAGAGTGCAAATCAATGGTAAAAGATCTGACTGGGGATGTGTTACGAGTGGGGTCCCACAAGGCTCGGTATTTGGTCCACTTTTGTTTATTATATCAATGACTTAGATACAGGAATTAGTAGTGATGTCAGTAAGTTTGCAGATGATACCAAGATCGGTAGAGTAATTGAGTCGGATCAGGACGCTAGTATTCTCCAGGATGAACTAAACAGATTGTATGACTGGGCGGATAAATGGCAGATGGAGTTCAATGTAGGGAAGTGCAGTATTCTGAGTGTAGGTAGGAACAACCCCTCACATAACTATTGCTTAAATGACACTCTCATAAGCAGGTCTGGGTGCGAGAGGGATTTAGGGGTCTTAGTGAGCTCTGATCTCCGTCCAAGGGCACAATGCATTCAAGCTAGAAATCGAGCAAATAGGGTACTGGGATTTATTTCAAGGAGAGTAAGCAACAGAAGCGCCGAAGTCTTCCTCAAACTATATTTAGCATTAGTTAGACCTCATCTTGATTATGCGGTTCAGAATGGTTCAGAATGGATATCAAAATGTTAGAATCGGTGCAGAGGAGGATGACTAAGATGATTCAGGGGTTGAGAAACTTGCCATACGAGGAAAGACTCAAACAGTTAAACTTGCATTCTCTAGAAAGGCGAAGGGTGCGTGGAGACATGATCGAGGTTTATAAATGGATGAAGGGCAATAATAAGGGGGATATTAATTTTTTTTTTTGTAACAACAAAGGAGACAGCTCAAGGACACAAAAAAGTAAACAATAATATAAAAAAAAGCCCGCTACTCGCACTGTTGGTAAGAGAACCGGGTAGGACACGAAGTAAGGGGTTTAAACTGGATAAATTCAGATTCAACAGGCAAAAATTGGTTTACTAACAGGGTGGTGGATGAGTGGAGTAGGCTTAGCAGTCATGTGGTGAGTGTCATTACAATTGTCATATTCAAAAATAGATTAGATAAATTCATGGACAGCGATATTAGGTGGGGTTAGATACACGGGAGCTTAGGTTCAAAGGAGCTGCCTTGTACAGGCCTACCGGACTCTTGCAGACTCCTACGTTCTTATGTTCTTATGTTCACAGCACCTCATTAATATACCTGTAATTAACCTGTACACCTTGAAACACTCCTCCTCCTCCTCCTCCTACTCTTCCCTCATATTCCTCTTCCTCTCACCTCCCTCCCTCCCATGCCTACTTAACCTCCATCTATTTAATCAGCACCTCATTAATATACCTGTAATTAACCTGTACACCTTTATACCGCACCTTACTCTCCTCTTCCTCTACATCTCCTCCTCTTCCCCTCTCACCTCCCTCCTTCCTATCTCTACTTAACCTATATCTATTTAATCACAGCACCTCATTAATATACCTGTAATTAACCTGTACACCTTGATAACACTCCTCCTCCTCCTCCTACTCTTCCCTCATATTCCTCTTCCTCTCACCTCCCTCCCTCCTATCTCTACTTAACCTCCATCTATTTAATCAGCACCTCATTAATATACCTGTAATTAACCTGTACACCTTTATACCGCACCTTACTTTCCTCTTCCTCTACATCTCTTCCCTCATAGTTCTCTTCTCCTCACCTCCCTCCTTCCCATCTCTACTTAATCTCCATCTATTTAATCAGCACCTCATTAATATACCTGTAATTAACCTGTACACCTTTACTCTTCTCTTTCACCTCCTCTCCTCCTCCTCCCTCATATTCCTCTTCCTCCCTCCCTCCCATCTCTTCTCAACATCTACCTATATTTGATCAACGCACCATATTGGTATACCTGTAATTTACCTTGATAATACACCTCTACTTAACCTCTACCTGTAATAAATCTCTTCACCTAACTAATATACCTGTGATTTTTTTTTAACAAAGGAGACAGCGCAAGGGCACACAAAAAAAAACAATAATAAAAAAGCCCGCTACTCGCTGCTCCCAAAAAAGAATCAAAAGAGGTGGCCGAAAGAAAGGTCAATTTCGGGAGGAGAGGTGTCCTGATACTCTCCTTTTGAAAGAGTTCAAGTCGTAGGCAAGAGGAAATACAGATGAAGGAAGATTGTTCCAGAGTTTACCAGCGTGAGGGATGAAAGAGTGAAGATGCTGGTTAACTCTTGCATAAGGGGTTTGGACAGTATAGGGATGAGCATGAGTAGAAAGTCGTGTGCAGCGGGGCCGCGGGAGAGGGGGAGGCATACAGTTAGCAAGTTCAGAAGAGCAGTCAGCGTGGAAATATCGACAGAAGATAGAAAGAGAGGCAACATCGCGGCGGAATTTAAGAGGTAGAAGACTATCAGTAGGAGGAGGAGAGCTGATGAGACGAAGAGCCTTAGACTCCACTCTGTCCAGAAGAGCTGTGTGAGTGGAGCCTCCCCACACATGAGATGCATACTCCATACGAGGGCGGACAAGGCCCCTGTATATGGATAGCAACTGCGCGGGGGAGAAAAACTGGCGGAGACGATACATCTGTACACCTTGATACACCTGTGATTATCGTCATCTTTTTTTATACCTGTGATTTACCTCTATACCTTAATGATATACCTGTGATTTAACTCTATACTTTAATAACATACCTGTGATTAACCTCTCCAGTCTACACTTGAATAATATAACTTTGATTTACCTGTTCACCTTATTAGTATAACTGTAATTAACCTTTATATCTTATCTGTATGCCTGTAATTAAACAATTCATTATTAACACACCTCTAATATATCAATCAGTCAATCAGTGGGGGCATATGCCGGTGGCGCGTCGCCTCGCCCACCCTACGACGCCATCCCCGGGGGTCCTTCCGGGCGAGTCTCCACGCATGCCTCCTTCCCAACCCGAGTACTTCCCGGCAGGATCTATCGACATGCTCAACCACGAACTCCGTGGGCGTCCCCTTGGCCTCCTTCACGTAGGATGGTCTCTTACAGAGACAACCCGATGAGCAGGATCAGCTTCCGGAAAACGTGCCACGTGCCCGTATTGCCGGATTTGGCGTTGACGGACTATGCAGGTAATATATGTCGAATCAGTCTCACGGAGTAGTCGCCGATTTGACACAAAGTCATTCCAGCGATATCCCATGATTCTGCGTAGACATTTATTACCAAAGGCATCAATCCACCTCTCCAAGGCCCCATTTAGTGTTCATGTCTCTCAGTCATAGAGTTGGACAGGGAGCACAAGGGACTTGAAGATCTGGATATGTCCTTCTGTACAGGTATCCACAACGCCATATACCCGTGCTGAGCGAGTCCATAACACCGTGGGCCAGACCAATCCACCGTAAGACTTCCTGGCCAGACTCACCGTTGTTATGAACTACGCAACCAAGATACGTAAAACTTTACTAAATCTCAACGTCCTCGCCACACGCATGAACGTTAGTAATATACCTTCAGCTAACCTCTAGACGATGATGACACCTGTAATTATTTCCACACGGTGATAAGATACCTGTAATTAAGCTCCACAAGTCACTAACATACCTGTAATTAGCCTGTATAAATCAACAGCACACCTGATAGCCACAAATTCCTTCACTATTTCTGCCCAGATGTCATGGCTGTATTACTAACATCTTCACAATATATTTCCTCCTTTTTTCATACCTGTTCTTAATTAACCTCTCCACGTCACTAATATACCTGTAATTAACCTGTATAAGTCATTAGCACACCGGCCTGTCACTAATTTCATTGATACCTGTGCCTTGATGTCATGGTTGTAATTATTAACATCTTTATCATATTTTTCACACCTTTGCTCATACTTGTTCTTAATCATCTCTCCACGCCACTAATATACCTGTAATTAACCTGGATAAGTCATTAGCACACCTGCCTGTCGCTAATTTCATTGATACCTGTGCCTTGATGTCATGGTTGTAATTGTTAACATCTTTGCTATATTTTTCACACCTTTTGCTTAAACCTGTTGTCTCTAATTAATTGACACCTTTATGGTTGTAATTAAAAACGCTTAACTATATTTTTCACACCTTTTGTCATACCTGTAACCTTTAATTAATCGACACCTTTATGGTTGCAAGTATTAACATCTCAACCATATTTTTCACACCTTTGCTTATACCTGTTGTCTCTAATTAATCGACACCTTTATGGTTGCAAGTATTAACATCTCTACCATATTTTCCACACCTTTTACTCATACCTGTAATCTCTAATTTATTAACACCTTTAGGGACATAGGTGGTGGAGGTGAATCCCTTTATTTAGCTTATCTTGCCATGTATATTATTTTTTTCTTTGGTTACTTGATTCTCCTTATGAGCGATCTCCTTTACTGTAAAAATCACGTTGAACTGACCCTCACTTTACTGAATACATACTCCGGGATTCGAACCCTCGCCAGCAAGCAACCGCCCAGCCCGATCACCGTGCGCAATACTTTACCACTAAGAACGGACGGAAGGAAGAGGAAGAGGGAGAAAGGAAGAAGGGAAAGAAGAAAAGAATGAAAGGGCGGAGAGAAAGAGAAGGTTAAGCAGGAAATGGAAACTACACACACACACACACACACACACACACACACACACACACACACTCACACACACAAACGATATATTTACCTCTATTCTCACCGTGTCAAAATGTCTCTTCTCTTCTGCCACTTCTCTTGACACTAATCTCTCCTCCTCCTCCACGCCTTCCTCCTCCTCCTCCTCCTCCTCTTCGTTTTCCAATCTCTTAAACACTCCCCTCTTTCATCTCCTTTCCTCCTCCTCTCTTTTGTTAGTCTGATATATTTTTTTTCTTCCTCTTTCTCCTCTTCTGTTTATCCTCTCTTCTCTTCTTCCTCCTTCCATTTTCTTTCTCCTTTCCTCCTCTTTCTTTACTATCTTATTCTGTATGTTTTCCTTCCTTATGTCCATTTATTCTCTCTCTCTCTCTCTCTCTCTCTCTCTCTCTCTCTCTCTCTCTCTCTCTCTCTCTCTCTCTCTCTCTCTCTCTCTCTCTCTCTCTCCGCCCCTAACCTTTCTGGCCCCCTGTTTTTCTCCCCTTCCCTCCTCCTCCTCCTCCTCCTCCTCCTCTTACTACCATATCGTGTTTCCTCTCCGCCATTATCTTCACACAGGGCCCGACAGGAGGAGGAGGAGGAGGAGGGAGAGGAGGAGGAGGAGGAGGGAGAGGAGGAGGAGGAGGAGTGGCAATTGTGCATCGTGTTCTGAGCGTTGTTAGAAATGGAGGCGATTTTGTTGGTGTTGTTGTTGTTATTATTATTATTATTATTATTATTATTATTATTATTATTATTATTTCATTTTCGTTATTTTTTTTTTTTTTGGTGATTGATTTTCATTTGTTTGTTTATTTGATTTACTTTATTATTCATTTTTTTTTATTTTCTTCTATTCATCCTTTTCCATTTTTTTATTATTATCATATTTCTCTCTCTCTCTCTCTCTCTCTCTCTCTCTCTCTCTCTCTCTCTCTCTCTCTCTCTCTCTCTCTCTCTCTCTCTCTCTCTCTCTCTCTCTCTCTCTCTCTCTCTCTTTATTATTTTCTCTTCCTCTCTTCCTCCATCCAATTTCTTCCCCCTTTTCCTCCTCTTCCTCCCCTCTTTTCCTTCTTAATGTCTTTCTCTTCCTTCCTTCTTTCTCTCTCTCACTATTTTATCATCTCTCTCTCTCTCTCTCTCTCTCTCTCTCTCTCTCTCTCTCTCTCTCTCTCTCTCTCTCTCTCTCTGTATTTTTATCATCTCTCTCTTCATATATTCATTTTATTTACTTATTTTCTCTTTTTTACTTTTTTTCTTTCATTCTCATGCATCATATTCACACCTCCTCATCCTCCTCCTCCTCCTTCACTTTTTTTGTTCTTCCTCTTCTTTTCTTTACTCTATTATCGCGAATCGGAATTAATGTCCCACAATTTTCTTCGCAAATTCTAATCTGTATTCGTAACACTTTTTTTATCTTCTCTCTCTCTCTCTCTCTCTCTCTCTCTCTCTCTCTCTCTCTCTCTCTCTCTCTCAATAAAATAAAATAAAAGAGAAAAATGAAAATGAAGAAATAATAATGAAGAAAAAAGTGATGAAGAAGGGAAGAAGAAAAGGAAGGGAGGAAAGGAAGACAAGCGAGGAGAAGAAGGAAGAGAGAAAATATATTGGAAGAGGAGTAAGAGGAGGAGAAGGAGGAAGTAAAAATGAGAAAGAAAGTGTGAAAACAAGATAAGAAGTAGATGGAGAAAGGGGAAGAGGAGAACATAAAGAGAAAGAATGGAGCAAATGAAGAAGAAGAAGGAAGAAGAGGAGGAGAAAGGAAGACGGATAAAGAAAGTGAATAAGGAAAGAGGCGAAAGAGGAGAGGCAACACATACGAAAGAGGAAGAAGAGAAGAACTCGAGAAAAAAAAGGTTTAAGTGGAAGGAAGAAGAGGAGGAGGAGGAGGAGGAGGTTAAGCATTGTCTAATAAATGTCCAGAGTTAGATCATATAATAATAGTGATCAGGAGAGAGAGAGAGAGATACAGAAACACGCTCACACACACACACACACACACACACACACACACACACACACACACACACACACACACACACACACACACACACACAGGATATTGCATAGGAAAAGGAGGAGAAACAAAGAACGAATGAAGGGAAGTCAATCATTAGCTAAAGAAAGAAAGGAAGAAAGAAAGAAAGAAAGAAAGAACAGAGGAAAAGAAACAAAGAAGGGAAGGAAGGAAAAAAAATAACAAAGAAAGAGTGAAGGAAAAAAAAAGATGAAGAAAGAAACCGCAAAGGAAGGAAAGAATAGAAAAAAAGAAGTGAAATAAAACGAAGGAAAGAAAGAAAGAAAGAAAGAAATTGAGGAAAACGAAAGAAGGAAACAATGAAAAATGAGAAAGAAAGAAAAATGAAAAAGAGTTAAACGGATAAAGAATAATAATAATAAGAGAGAGAGAGAGAGAGGGTAATGATTAGGTTGGGTAAGGCGTCATTTTCACTTTATTCCTTCTCTGGCATTTTCATTCTTTATTCTTTTTTTCCTTTTTCATTCCTCATTTGTAGTACGTTAAAGATAATTTGTATTCCTTCTCTTCGTCTCCTCTTTATTCGTTTTATTATTCTCTTCTTCTTCTTCTTTTTCCTCTCTTTCGCATGTTTTTTTTTTCTCTTTTCTTTCTTTGTTAAAAATTGCTTCGCGTGTTTTTATTTTTTTTGTATATTTATGATCTTATTTTTCTTGTTTCTTCTTTCTTACTATATCTTTATCTTATCTTCTTTTTTCGTTTCTCTATCTTCCTTTCTTTCTCTCATTTATTTCCTTATGTCTCCTTTCTTTCTGTCTTTATTTTCTTTATCTTTACTTTCTTTTTTTCTTTCCCTCAAATCTATCTTTATCTTTCTATCTTTTTCCTTTCTTTATCTTTTCTTTCTTTCTATCTCTCCTTTACCTTTTTCTTTATCTTTTCCTTTCTTTCCTTTTCTTCTCTCTTTCTTTTCTTTATCTTTTTTTCTATTTTCTTTGATTTTCTTTTTATTTGCTCTTTCTCATGAGTTCTTATTCTGCTAATTAATTAAAGACAACGTTAATATTTTTTTTATTTTCCAATTTTTACAAAACTAAGAAAAGGAAAATAAGAAAAGAAAAGAAAGGAAATATAAGAAAGAAATAGAAGGAGAGACATAACAGGATAAAATGAAAACGAGGAGAAAGAAGAAAAAGGAGAAGAAAAATAAAAACAACGGTAGGAAAAAGAATAAAGAGAGAGAATGGAAAAGAACATAAGAAGAGGGAGAGAGGGAAGAGGGAAAAACATATATAGGAAGAGAAAGAAGGAAGGAACAAAGCAGGGAGACGAAATATATATGGGAGAGGAGGAGGAGGAGGAGGAAGAGGGAATAGAAGGAGGACATAATGAGAAAGAAAATATGGAAGTGGAGGAAAAGGAGAATGAAAAGGGTGAGGAGAAGAAGGAAGAGGAGGAGGAGGAGGAGAAAGAGGAAATAGAAGAAGGTGGACATAATGAGAAAGAAAATACGGAAGAGGAGGAAGAGGAGAATAAAAAGGGTGAGGAGAAGAAGGAGGAAGAGGAGAAGCAGGAGGAGGAGGAAGAAGAAAGGGAATGAGAAAATAAGAGAAAATAAAAATAAAGAATGAATTTATTGATAACGGAGAGAAGAAGAAGAAGGAGAAGAAGGAAATAGAAATGGGAAAAGGAAGAGAAGAAAATAAAAGAGAAAGAAAGAATTAAATAAAGAACGAAGAGAAGGAGAAGAAGAAGAAATAGGAGGAGGAGGAGGAGAAGGAGAAGAAAGGAAGAGAAGAAAATAAAAGAGAAAGGAAGAATTGATAAAGAAAGAAGAGGAGAAAAAAAAATAGGAAGAGGAGGAGGTGGAGGAGGAGGGGGAGGAGGAGAAAAGGAAGTGTGTATGGAAGGAAGGAAGAGGACGACGAGGAGGAGGAGGAGGAAGAGGAAATGGGGTATGTATGTATGGAGGAGGAGGAGGAGGAGGAGGAGGAGGAGGAGGAAAAGACGGGTTGCCACCTGTCCTACAATCCATCTATCATACATGTGACAGTAATTACGTACACACACACACACACACACACACACACACACACACACACATGTACTCCCATAGTCTCATACCTGTCATCTTCCTCCTCCTCCTCCTTTATCTTCCTGTCTTCTTCCTCCTCCTCCTCCTCCTTCTTCATCATCTACCTTTCTTCCTCCTCCTCCTCCTCCTCATCCTTTCTCTTCCTTTTTATCTCTCCTCCTATTTTTCTTTATATATGTGAGTTTGTTTATATGCTTCCTCCTCCTCCTCCTCCTCCTCCTCCTCCTCTTATCTGTCTCTTTCAAATCTGCCCAGGTACTCTTCTTCCTCCCTCTTCTGCTACCTGTCTTTTTTCCTCCTCCTCCTCCTCCTCCTCCTCCTCCTTGCTAGTTTTTGTGAGCTTTTTTTAATCCACTAAATTGCCACCTCTAAAACGGAGAGAGAGAGAGAGAGAGAGAGAGAGAGAGAGAGAGAGAGAGAGAGAGAGAGAGAGAGTTAGCCTTGACGTGTGAGGGTTAGCTCTAAGGTGTGTAATTGCTAATTCTCTCTCTCTCTCTCGAAGGGAAAAAATAATATAAAGAAAAATCGAAGGAAGGAAAGAAGGAAAGAAGGAAGAAAGCAAAGAAAAGGAAGGAAGGAAAGAAAAAAAAAGAAAGAAGAATAAGCGAAGCAAGAAAAGAAAAACAGCAAAGGGAATGGAAACATTATTATTATTATTATTATTATTATTATTATTATTATTATTATTATTATTATTATCATTATCGTTTTCTGACAGCGCAAAACATTACACACACACACACACACACACACACACACACACACACACACACACACACACACAGACGCACACACGCACACGCACACACACTCGACACACTTCGCTACGCCTCCGTGAAGGTGTTTAAATCCTACACTTCGTTCTTTCAATTTGCGATGCACTCAGTTGCCTCACACACACACACACACACACACACACACACACACACACACACATGATGCAGACACACAGGTACACACAGTTCTACACAGGTACAAAAACGCGCACTACAGAGGTTTTAAAAGGAACTCGATTAGGAAGAAGTGTGAATTAGATGGAAATGGCAGAGGAAGAAGTGTTAATGAAGAAGAATTTATTGAGAACGAAGAGGAGAAGAAGAAATAGGAAGAGAAGGAAAAGAAGAAGAAAGGAAATATAAATGGGAAAAGAAGAGAAGAAAATAAAAGAGAAAGAAAGAATGAATAAAGAACGAAGAGAAGAAGAAGAAATAGGAAGAGGAGGAGGAGGAGAAGGAGGTGGAGAAAAGGAAGTGTGTATGGAAGGAAGGAAGAGGAGGAGGAGGAGAAGAAGAAATAGAGAGAATTGTGAATATAATAGGAAATAACAGAGATAGACACATAGAACACACACACACACACACACACACACACACACACACACACACACACACACACATACATTAGCACTCCCTTACACCCTCCACCACTGCGCCCTGCCCCTGTACACATTTCTGTCACCTTGCCATACGTCGGGACACACACACACACACACTCACAAACACACACGTACACACACCTACACAAGCACATCTACACCCTTACACACACACCCTGCACCCTCTTCTACAGCCGCTGCACTACACCTAGCCCCTGTACACACCTCCGTCACTTTAGCCAGGCGTCGGAACACACAAACACACACACACACACACGCACTTGAAAGAACACACCTACACACTCTACACTCTTCTGCACACCCTACACTACCCCCAGCCCCTGTGCGCACCTCCGTCACTTTAGCCAGGCGTCGGAACACCCACACACACACATACATACAAACACACGCACACTCAAAAACATAGCCTTACACAAACACACACACAGCCTCTACACCCTCTTCTACACCCTCCACACTGCGCCCAGCCCCTGTACACAGCTCCGTCGCTCTAGTCACACGTCGAAACACACACACACACACACACACACACACACACACACACACACACACACACACACACACACACACACACACACACACACACACACACACAGAGGTACACACAGATATCTCTACACCCCTACACACGTACACACTTGCGCCCAGCCCCTGTACACATTTCCGTCACCTTGGCCACATGTCGAATCACACACACACACACACACGCACAGGCACCTACACAAACACATGTACATACACACACACACTCTTCTACACCCCCATACTGCGCCCAGCCCCAGTACACATCTCCGTCGCTCTAGTCACACGTCGAAACACACAAACACACGCACACATTTTAGAGCACCCCTACACACGGACACACATCCACACCCCTGCATCACCCTTCACACCCTCTCCTCCCCCCCCCCCACACTACGCCCAGCCCTGTACCCACCTCCGTCTCCCTGGCCAGGCGTCTGAACAGCTCGTCGGACTCAAACTTGCTCTTCTGGTCCGGCACGACGCGGGGCATCTTGAACATGAGGCGCGGCTTGGGGGGGCACGCGGGGGGCGGCTCGTACAGGGGGGGCAGCGGCGACTCGTAGTGGCCCAGCAGGGGGGTGGAAACGGAGGTCATCTGCTCGTTGAGAGAGGTCATGGCAGAGAGTGCTCACCCCTCGGCGCGCCAAACACAACTGAGGCGAAGGTCACACTCACCCCGCCATTGTCTAAGTCGGGGGCGGGGCTCGAACCAAGGGTGGGCGGGGCGCTGGTTCCGGTGGGCGGGGCGGTGGTCGTTCAGCCAATCAGCGAGCCTCGATTCCCCTCTAAGG